>NC_045454.1:28812862-28883095 GCF_002776525.5 Piliocolobus tephrosceles | reverse complement strand
AGGATTCCCTATTTAATAAATGGTGCTGGGAAAACTGGCTAGCCATAAGTAGAAAGCTGAAACTGGATCCTTTCCTTACTCCTTATACGAAGATTAATTCAAGATGGATTAGAGACTTAAATGTTAGACCTAATACCATAAAAACCCTAGAAGAAAATCTAGGTAGTACCATTCAGGACATAGGCATGGGCAAGGACTTCATGTCTAAAACACCAAAAGCAAAGGCAGCAAAAGCCAAAATTGACAAATGGGATCTAATTAAACTAAAGAGCTTCTGCACAGCAAAAGAAACTACCATCAGAGTGAACAGGCAACCTACAGAATGGGAGAAAATTTTTGCAATCTACTCATCTGACAAAGGGCTAATATCCAGAATCTACAAGGAACTCAAACAAATTTACAAGAAAAAAACAAACAACCCCATCAAAAAGTGGGGAAAGGATATGAACAGACATTTCTCAAAAGAAGACATTCATACAGCCAACAGACACATGAAAAAATGCTCATCATCACTTGCCATCAGAGAAATGCAAATCAAAACCACAATGAGATACCATCTCACACCAGTTAGAATGGCAATCATTAAAAAATCAGGAAACAGCAGGTGTTGGAGAGGATGTGGAGGAATAGGAACATTTTTACACTGTTGGTGGGATTGTAAACTAGTTCAACCATTATGGAAAACAGTATGGCAATTCCTCAAGGAGCTAGAACTAGATGTACCATATGACCCAGCCATCCCACTACTGGGTATATACCCAAAGGATTATAAATTATTCTACTACAAAGACACATGCACACGTATGTTTATTGCGGCACTATTCACAATAGCAAAGACTTGGAATCAACCCAAATGTCCATCTGTGACAGACTGGATTAAGAAAATGTGGCACATATACACTATGGAATACTATGCAGCCATAAAAAAGGATGAGTTTGCGTCCTTTGTAGGGACATGAATGCAGCTGGAAACCATCATTCTTAGCAAACTATCACAAGAAGAGAAAACCAAACACCGCATGTTCTCACTCATAGGTGGGAACTGAACAATGAGCTCACGTGGACTCGGGAAGGGGAACATCACACACTGGGGCCTATCATGGGGAGGGGGGAGGGGGGAGGGATTGCATTGGGGAGTTATACATGATATAAATGATGAATTGATGGGTGCTGACGAGTTGATGGGTGCAGCACACCAACATGGCACAAGTATACATATGTAACAAACCTGCACGTTATGCACATGTACCCTAGAACTTAAAGTATAATAATAAAAAAAAAAGTCAAAAAGCAATAGATGTTGATGTGGACATAGTGAAAATGGAACACTTATACGCAGCTGGTGGAATTGTAAATTAGCACAACCTCTGTGAAAAACAGATGTGGATATTTGTCAAAAAACTAAAAGTAGATCTACCATTTTATCCAGAAATTCTGCTGCTGGGTATTTACCTCCCAAAAACAGTCACTAGATCAAAAAATAAAAAATAAAAAACACCTGCATGCATGTGTTTATTACAGCACAGTTCACAACTGCAAAGACATGGAATCAACCTAAGCGCCCATCAACTGATGAGTGGATAAAGTGTGGTGTGTGCACACACATACACACACACACACATATCATGAAATACTACTCAGCCATAAAAAGGAACAAAATAATGTCTTTTGTAACAACTTAGATGGAGCTGGAGGCCATGATTCTAAGTGAAGTAAGTTAGGAATGGAAAATCAAATATTGAATCTTCTCACTTATAAGTGGGAGCTAAGCTGTGGGTACACAAACACATACAGAGTAATATAATGAACTATGGAGATTCAAAGGCAGGAAGGTGGGAGGAAGTTGAGAGAAAATAAACTACTTATTGAGTACAATGTACACTACTTAGGTGATGGGTGCACTAAAATCTCCGACTTCACCACTATACAATTCATCTTTGTAATCAAAAACAACTTGTGCCCCCAAAGCTATTGAAATTTTACAAAATAGAAATTTAAAAAGTTAAAAGATCTTTAAGTCAAGAATATTTATGACGATAAATACTTTTGCCCAAACCCATTGAACCCAAATGCCACCTTATTCAGGAGGTCTGCTGGGGCCATTACACACCTGCTCCTCGGAGCCCCTCAGCCATGAGGTGCTGGGCCTGGCTGCCTCCTTCACCTCCTTTAGGAGGTGACTACATCTTATTCAGCTCTGACTCTTCCAGGCCACCAGGTTTAATTGATACCAGCTGTTCAGCAGAGACTTGTTGAGTGAATGGGCCAATGACAATATCAGACTGGAGCGACATGTCTCTACCAAAATGAGAATTATGACAATTTTAACATTGCAGCATTCTCCCACTTAGAGTTTAATTTGAGGCTGTATTTTTTCTCAGTAATTGACTGTGAAGTAAAAATCAATTGTTTTTGGAGAGTTCTCTGCACCTTTAGGGGATAATAATACAGACAGCTGTATCTCGTAGCTTATGGCAGTGTTACCTCAGTCTCATTGACATAAACTGATGGACTGTCTGGTGCTATGCAGATGTGCCTTCAACATGGCTAGACAGGATCATCCCAGCTCCAAAAGAAAAGGAGCAGACAAGCATCAGAAAGGCAGCAGAGTACAGAACCTCTGAAAATTCACTGCTCCACAAAAACCATAAAACTAAACCGGCAAAAATGGTCAAAAACAACTTTTTCAGAACTCTGAAAATTCACCAACAGCTTGCAACACCCCAGGGAGCGTTTATGTAAGAAAAGCAGCTGAATCTCAGTAAGAACTGAAGGCTTTGTAGCATTTTAACTTGCCCTAGTCTCATCCTCTTGCTCCAGGTCGGCAGCATCCTTGGAAATCACTGGCACTCCCTGTACTGAAAGGAAAAGAATAGATCTCATTCCCAAAGAGAGTCATTATTTGACCTGTCTAGTGCTTCCCTGAAAGACCTTGTCTTTATTAGTGGTCTAGTGCTAAAAGCCTTGAGGGAGGGAAGAGCATTTGTCTACTGCATTTACTAGTGTTTCAACGGTACAGCTGCCAGAGGTAATGGATAGCATTTGGGGCAAGCAATAGACTAATGAAAAGTTTAAAGGGAAAGCTGAGGAATGAGATGTCCATAAGGGCCCTGAAAAGCTTTGTCACATTCCTGGGAATCTAGAAGACCCTGAGAATCTGTCCAGTAGGGCTTTCCATGTGTCCAGGAACCAGAGAAGGGCCTAAGCACTCACCACTGACTGAAGTTGAGGCCCTGCGCGAGTGGGAAGGAAAGTTGAGGCAGAGTTGCCAATTGCCTGGCAGAGTGCTGATCGTGTGCCCCAACACACGCAGAGAACCCATCTGCAAAGACTGAGGGAATTTAAAAAACCTCAGTCCAATTATTAACTGTAGAGACTTTGTTACCAAAAAGGGATCCCAATCCAGACCCAAAGAGAGGGTTCTTAGACCTCACAGAAGAAATAATTTGGAGTGAGTTCATAAAGTGAAAGCAAGCATATTAGAGAAGGTGAAGGAATAAAAAATGGCTACTCTATAGGCAGAGAGCCGCTTGAGCTGCTGACTAATGATACTTATTGTTATTTCTTGATTATATGCTAACCAAGGGGTGGATTATTCATGAGTTTTCCAGGAAGCGAGTGAGAAACTCCCAGAACTGAGGATTCTTTCGCTTTTTAGACCATATAGGGTAACTTCTTAACATTGCAATGGCATTTGTAAACTGTCATGGCAATAGTGGGAGTGTTTTTTAGCATGCTAAAATATTATAATGAGCATATAATAAGCCTTGAGGATGACCAGAGGTCAATTCCATCACCCATCACCATCTTTTGGCGGGTTTTAGCCAGCTTCTTTACTACAACCTGTTTTATCAGCAAGGTTTTTTATTTTTTTTGTTGTTTTGTTGTTGTTGTTGTGGTGGTGGTGGTTGTTGTGGTTGTTGTTGTTTTGAGATGGAGTCTTGCTCTGTGGCCCAGGCTGGAGGGCAGTGGCATGATCTCAGCTCCCTGCAACCTCCGTCTCCCAGGTTCAAGTAATTCTCTGCCTCAGCCTCCCAAGTAGCTTGGATTACAGGTACCCACCACCATGCCCAGCTACCTTTTTTTTTTAGTAGAGATGAGGTTTCACGATCTTGGCCAGCCTGGTCTTGAACTCCTGACCTCGTGATCCACCCACCTCGGCCTCCCAAAGTGCTGGGATTACAGGTGTGAGCCACCGCACCTGGCCTTTATCAGCAAGGTTTTTATGACCTGTATCTTCTGCCGACCTCCTTTCTCATCCTGTGACTTATAACTCCTAACCTCCTAAGAAGGCAGCCCAATAGGCCTCAGCCTTATTTTACCCAGCCCCTTATTCAAAATGGAGTTGCTCTGGTTTAAATGCCTCTGACAGCTTCAGTGGCCACTAGGAACCCATTTTGATAAGGCAGGGTAAAGAGGTTAAGCTGCTTTTCAAAGAACAGCAGGCCGTGCCAACAATGCTGGTTACAGAGCTGCAGGAACACAAAAGTTACACCCAAACAGGAGGAAATGTTGACAGTGTCTCAAGGGTGCAGTGTGGGCCACAGAGGAAGGTTGGTCTCCAGGAGAGTGGGGCTCAAGTTTGAAAATAGGACTCACCTTGGCTTACAGGTTTGCACTAGCAACCATGTCTATCCACTCCATCAGTCGTCCTTTCTGCAGGATTCAAGCCTTTCCAATGCAAAATGGCACAGTGTTATGAAGAGTATTAAGTGATTTGATAAGCTTCTCATCAGGGGATGGAATTTCCTCCATGCCTCACAGCAACCAGTTCCCAAGGTTTATTGAGGGAGAAGTGAGTGCCTTGTTAGTTGTGTGGCTATTATGCCGGCTTTCCCAGATGAACATTTTTTTAGCAGCTCTCACTCCCTAGAAACCAACGTGAGCATCCCACTCTGCCTTAGGGATGTAAACTAAAACTAAAATTCTAAGCCCCCCAACCATCTGAATGGACCCCTCGTCTTGGCCAAGGGCATTCATTCCGAAGTTTACCTGAAAAATGAGTTCAGGCCATAACAAGGAGGCAAGGACCGGGTACTCTTCACCATACGCTCCCCCTATTGGAATTCAGGCACAACTGACCAGTATTAACATTAAAACAGAGCTCTAAAGACTTTTTGTAGCAATAAGACACCAAATTCCAGCCTGAATATAGTATAGCATCACATGAAAGATAGCAGGCCCTGAAAGAAATCAAAGTATTTTACCCTAAAATAGATTTCTTTGACACATTTTAAAATGGCCCTGCAAAGCTGTCTCCTGTGGGAAAACTCTACATTCTGCAGAGCATCCCCTTCCCCTTCCAGATCTTTTCCCTGACCCAGGAGAGAATTAACTACGAGTCTGGCACTTTTTAAAAGTCAGATAAGAAACATTTACAATCTATTCTTTCTGAAGTCTGCTACCTGGAAACTTCATCTGCACAATAAGAACCTTAGTCTCCACAGCCCCTTATCTGAACTTGGACAGTCTCTTCTGTTGATTCTAGATCTTAACTCTTTCGACCAATTGCCAATAGAAACATCTTTGAATTCATCTATAACCTGCAAGCCTTCCTAACACCCTGCCTTCAAGTTGTCTCACCTTTCTGGGACGAACTAATGTACATTTTACACCTATTGATTGATGTCTTATGTCTCCCTAAAATGTATTTAACCAAGCTGTAGCCTGACCACCCTGGGCACATGTGGTCAGGGCGTCCTGAGGCTGTGTCACAGGCATGTCCTTAACCTTGGCAAAATAAACCTCTAAATTGACTGATACTTGCCTCAGATACTTTTTGATTTACAAGGATGAAGTGAGTCACTGGGCAGTTTTATTGAGACAGAGAATTTGGTGGTTCTTGGGGTTCCAAAATCCATAAAGACTGGCCTATACGGACACAGTCACCTTCTTCTAGGTTTTAGGTGAAAGCAGTCCTTCCTGGTGGAAAAGAATTTCAGCAGTAGCAAATTGTTGTTTAACATGGAAAAAAAAAAGAAAGAAAGAAAACGTTGTCTCAGTCTCAGGAGGACACAACGTCATTATTTCCAACACCATCCCCAACAGGGACCTAGCAAAATTACATGGGCAACAGTGCCATCAAGTGGCCAAGAAAGAAAATAACCAATACCTGAAAAAACGTTTTCCAAGAGTGAAATTCTGGTGGAAGCGCCCGGAGGAGAATCGCCTGCGTTCCCGTTTCCCCTCTTTGTCCTGGTGGGCACAGACAAGCTCCACATTTTCAAGTCATGACTTTCTCAGGTCATTTTTTAGCCTTTTCCCAGGAGTCAATGAGGAACCTCAGGTCAGGGCCGCCTGATTTGTCTATATGCAGCTCCCCTTCCTCAGCACTTATGATATGCGGCGTCCTCTTCACACAGGTACTGGCTGAGAGGTCACCTCCTCTGAAAACTCTACTCACTTCATCTAAAGTAGCCACTGCACTCCACACGTCACTCTCTACGAGACACAAGTTTCATTTTTCTTCATAGCCCCTTTCGCATTGAAAATACCTTCCTGTGGCCTGGCGCGGTGGCTCACTCCTGTAATCCCAGCACTTTGGGAGGCCGAGGCGGGGGGATCACGAGGTCAGGAGATCAAGACCATCCTGGCTAACACAGTGAAACCCCGTCGCTACTAAAAATACAAAAAATTAGATGGGCGTGGTGGCAGGCGCCTGTAGTCCTAGCTACTCTGGAGGTTGAGGCAGGAGAATGGCATGAACCCGGGAGGTGAAGCTGCAGTGAGCCGAGATCTCGCCACTGCACTCCAGCCTGGGCGACAGAGCGAGACTCCGTCTCAAAAAAAAAAGAAAAGAAAAGAAAAGAAAATACCTTCGTGTATTCATCTATTTACTTGCATATTTCCTGCCTTTCCCACACCTTTATGCCCTAGGATGAAATTTGATGAGAGTAGGGTCCTACCTGCCTTCTCACTGCCATGTGCCACCACTGGGAACAGAGGCCAGAGTAGAGCCTCCAATGCAGCACGTGCTGCTTGGATGAATGGATAAACAGGAGGAAGGAAGGAAGAGAGAAGGAAAGGCCAGTGTTTTACCGGGAGGCCCAAGTGACACTGTCTCCATTAGCAACTTCAGGACCGACATCTTACTTCCCTTTTTTATTTTTAAGGTTCAGTGACTTCAGATGCAAAGATAGCTCATACTATCAACTCTTATTTAGAGTGCACTGATAATCAGTTAATCTGGCTTTAAATATCCCTCAAAGGTGCAGAATTACTCCAGGTTTTGCACGCAGACTGTGCCTTCCTTTAAAATCCCTCTCTCCTCATAAAGCTGCTATGGACACAGGAAATCTCTAAGTGAGTCTTGCCTGTGTAACTGAGAAGCACTTGTGTTAAAATACAGGTGATATCCAGCAACAGGAAAAAAATGAACCTTTGCCTATGGAACATGACAATTTCCTGGAATCAAAGGTCTCTCTGCAGTAGCTGATTGTGTTTTGCATCTGTGAGTTGATCTTGAAGATGTGAGCTTGTCAATATATCTTGTCAACAATGGGCATTCATTTAAATAAAATCAAAACCTGCAGTCAAAGTTGCCAGAACTGGCATTTTATAGGGGCATTTTCTCCCCAGGAAAACTAAAATTAAGCTACTGTTGAGATTGGATTGCATTTTCATTCACACATAAATAGCTTTGGTAGGTCACAGTCGAGGGGACATTGCTGAGGAACTCTGCAGTGTCTCCTCAAATTGTCGTGCCACTATCTTAAAAGACAGGCAGGTAGTCTATAGCAGCTGTGTGTAAACCCTCCAGCTTCTACTTAGATCCCCAGCTGCTGCTTCAGATAATTATAGGGGAAAACTTGCCCTCTGAGGCAGGCAAGGATCATGGAGTTTTCCGGCAGCAAACTGCGTGGCAAATCTGAGCAAGAGCTCCCTTCCAATGTGTCTGGTAACTGACAGGAAACACATTTAGATTTTCTGTCATGCAGGGTTTTCAAAAAAGGCTTGGGAAAAGCCATGCAAACCTGCAAAGATGATATTTATAGCTCCAGGCTGGAAAAGTACCCTTTTATCTAGTGACAGCCATGCTGGCTTCACTGTAAGCACTCATGAATTGCTTTTCGACTTGCATCCAGAATTATAACATCTGCTGACCCCGCCCCACCAACCCAAATAAATATGAACTGTGAATACATCCCACTTTCATATCACAGTTCAGCTGTTCTTACCATTCATGCATTCATTCTTGTACTCATTAAGCACTTTCTAAGCCCTTACTAATGCTTCCCTCCCACTGTGCCCAGGCGGAAGGCATCCTGAGATGATGCCCTGCCCTCCAGGTCTGAAGGAGGTATGGCATAAGTATGGCTGAAAAAGAAGATTCAAAGCACAACAAGCAAGAGCTTCACCAACTACTTGCTATGTGCACTTGGCCAGTGACTTAAATGTCGTGAGCCTCAATTTCCTCACTTGTACAGTAGAGGTGATGGCAGAACCTGCCACTTAGAGATGCTACAATCTATGTAAATTCTTCAGGATCTACCCACACTATTGTAAGCACTTAGGGAAACCAAATATTTTACCCCAAAATATATTTTTGAAATAATTTGAGATGGTTGTTCAGAGAGCTGACAAACAGAAGTCTCTCTGCAAAACTGTCTTCCGTAGGGGGAGACTTGCATCACAGAGAATCTGCACTGATGCAGTCAGGTTTTCTCTGATGCTTCTCCTTGTCCTTGTCTGGATCTAGGAAAGACTCACTAAGAGCCTGACACCTTTAAAGGTCTAAAAAGCCATCTACAATCTACCCACTCTGAGGGCAGTCACCTGTGAAGTTTCATCTACTTAAGAAGCCTACCTGTGCTAGCCAGGCTTCCTCTTCTCCTCCTCCCATCACCTGTTTTACCACCATAACTTGTTTTGCCACAATCCAAGCCCCAATTATTTTTATTTAATTTTTATTTTAGATTCAGGGGATGTAGCCTGATTGAACCCATCACCCAGGTAGTGAGCATGATTCCCAATAGGTAGTTTTTCAACACTTGCCTTCCCCTTCCTCCTCCTTGTAAAATTCCCAGTGTGTCTTTTTCCCATCTTTATGTCAATGAGTGCCCGAGGTTTAGCTCCCACTTATAAGTGAGAACATGCAGTATTTGGCTTTCTGTTCCTGCATTAATAGGCTTAGGATAATGGCCTCCAGCTGCATCCATGTTGGTGCAAAGAACATGACTTTAGTATTTTTATGGCTGTGTAGTATTCTGTAGTATATATGTACCACATATAAATCCACAAATGTAGATTTCTTTATCCAATTCACAGTTGATGGCAAGTTCCAAGTTTTTTTCTGTAGCCTCAAGATGGCATGAAAGCTTCTAAACCCCTTTGGGAGGTAGGAATCCTTACTCTGTGTTTCTCCCTCCATGTGCACATTAATACATTTATATGCCTTTTCTCCAATTAACCTGACTTTTGTGAATTGATTTTTTTTCTTTGCAAATCTTCTGAAACCTATAACTCTGTCCCCACCCAAATCTCATCTTGAATTCCCAGGTGTTGTGGGAGGGACCTGGTGGGAAGTAATTGAATCATGGGGGCAACTCTTTCCCGTGCTGTTCTCATGAGAGTGAATAAGTCTCATGAGATCTGACAGTTTTAAAAATGAGAGCTTTTTTACACAAGCTCTCTTTGCCTGCTGCCATCCATGTAAGATGTAACTTGCTCCTCCTTGCCTTCCACCATGATTGAGGCTTCCCCAGCCATGTGGAACTGTTAAGTCCAGTTGAACCTCCTTCTTTGTAAATTGCCCAGTCTCAAGTATGTCTTTATCAGCAGCATGAAAACAGACTAACGAGCATTAGACAGACTAATGTTCATTAGAACAGTAAATTGGTACCAGTAGAGTGGGGCACTGCTGAGAAGATACCCGAAAATGTGGAAGCGACTTTGGAAGTGGGTAATAGGCAAAGGTTAGAAGAGTCTGAAGGGCTCAGAAGACTGGAAAATGTGGGAAAGTTTAGAACTTCCAAGAGACTTGTTCAATAGGTTTGACAAAAATGCTGATAACGATATTAATAATAAGTTCAAGGTTGAAGCGGTCTCAGATGGAGATGAGGAACTTGTTGGGAACTGAAGCAAAAGTGACTCTTGCTAGGTTTTAGCAAAGAGACTGGCAGAATTTTGCCCCTGCCCTAGAGATTTTTGGAACTTTGAACTTGAGAGAGATGATTTAGGGTATCTGGTGGAAGAAATTTCTAAGCAGCAAAGAATTCAAGAGGTGACTTGGGTGCTGTTAAAGGCATTCAGTTTCAAAAGGAACACAGAGCATAAAAGTTTGGAAAATTTACACCCTGACAATGCAATAGGAAAGAAAATCGTTTTTTTCTGAGAAGATATTTAAGCCAGCTGCAGAAATAGGAGGAGGAGCTGAATGTTAATCCCCAAGACAATAGGGAAAATGTATCCAGGGTATGTCAGGGGTCTTTACAGCAACCTCTCCCATCACAAGCCTGGAGGCTTAGGAGGAAACAGTGGTTTCATGGGATGGGCCCAGGGTCTTTATGCTGTATGAAGCCTAGAGACTTGGTGCTTTGTGTCCCTGCTGCTCCAGCCATGGCTGAAAGGGGCAATGAAGAGCTTGGGCCATGGCTTCAGGGGGTGCAAGCTTCAAGCCTTGGCAGCTGTCAAGAATTGGGGTTTGGGAACCTCTGCCTGTATTTCAGAGGATGTATGGAAATGCCTGGATGTCCAGTCAGAAGTTTGCTGCAGGGGTGGGACCCTCATGGAGAACCTCTGCCAGGGAAGTGTGGAAGGAAATATGGGGTCAGAGCCACCACACAGAGTTTTTACTGGGGCACTGCCTACTGGAGCTGTGAGAAGAGGTTCACTATCCTCCAGAACCCGGAATGGTAGATCCACTTACAGCTTACACTGTGCCCCTGGAAAAGCCAAAGACACTCAACACCAGCCTGTGAAATCAGCTGGGAAGGAGGCTGTACCCTGCAAAGCCACAGAGGCAGAGCTGCCCAAGGCCATGTGAGCCCACCTCTTGCATCAGCATGACCTGGATGTGAGAAATGCAGTCAAAGGAGATCATTTTGGAGCTTTAAGGTTTAACTGCCCTGCTGGATTTTGGATTTGCATGAGGCCTGTAGTCCCTTTGTTTTGGCGAATTTTTCCCATTTAGAATGGCTTTAATTACCCAGTGCCTGTACCCACATTGTGTCCAGGAAGTAACTAACTTACTTTTGATTTTACAGGCTCGTAGTCAGAAAAGACTTACCTTTTCTCACATGAGACTTTGGACTGTGGACTTTTGAGTTAATGCTGAAATGAGTAAAGACTTTGGGGGACTGTTGGGAAGGCATGATTGGTTTTGAATTGTGAGGACGTGAGATTTGGGAGGGGCAGAGGCAAAATGATATGGCTTGGCTGTATCCCCATCCAAATCTCATCTTTAATTCCCAGGTGTTGTGGGAGGGACCAGGTGAAAGGCAATTGAATCATGGGGGCAAGGCTTTCCCATGCTGCTCTCATGATAGTGAATAAGTCTTACTAGATCTGATGGTTTTAAAAATAGGAGTTTTTCTGAACAAGCTCTTTCTTCGCCTGCTGCCATACATGTAAGACATAACTTGCTCTTCCTTGCCTTCCACCCTGATTGTGAGGCTTCCCCAGCCACGTGGAACTGTAAGTCCAATCAAACCTCTATCTTTTGTAAATTGCCCAGTCTTGGGTATGTCTTATTTCAGCAGTGTGAAAATGGACTAATACACCTTCAGAAGGGGAGTGTTTCTCTTGGCCCCTAATAAACTGGAACTTCAAGGATTCAACCTGGAAGGGGAATATTTCCAGGCACCCCTGGATATACAGCTGGTGAGAAAATTCACAAAGGCTTTATGGAGATCTGGCACTTTGGGTGAATCACTTTCTGGCCTCAGGACTCAGCTTTCCTTATTATTTAGCTGTGGAAGTTGGATTAAAGTTGATTCCATCCAGCTCTTACTTTCTATTGCTTGATCTGAGTCATAAAAAATAGGATTTGGACTTGCAGAGACAAAAGAGAAAAGGATATTCCCAGAAGAGACTAGAAGGGAGTATTTTTTAATTAGAAAGATCGCCTTTGTTGACCACCATCCATAGAACATTTAATTCAGCATTTGCTTCCTGAGCACCTGCCATATACCCAGGAGAGATGTTCAGAATACTTAACAGCCAGGCATGGGCCCCAGTGGCCTAACGAATGGATGCTGGCCAAGGTGCTGGGGCAAGGTCTAGGGGCCTCTGCTGGGCCAGTGTAACCTAACAGGGGATCTTGATGAGGTCCTGGGATAGGAGCAGGGTGGCCAGGACAAGAAAGGGGAGTATTGCCATGGTAGCTCAGTGCAGTGACTTGTTACTAATCAACATGTAAATACTCACACTCCAACGTGTCAAAGTTGAGTAAAATTCAGTCCCTTTCCTCAGAGTCTCTCAAGCAAGCAATGTTCCATAAGCTGGCAAGTTCATCAGTGGGAATGACAATGAGTGACAAGGCCCAGTGGAGGCAGCCAGCCCGCAAGAAGCAGGGAATTGGCTCCCTCCAGGCCACCAGGGAGGTGAGATCAGGCACAGTCTTCCTCTCAGGTGCCATTCCTAACCCAGACACTGGTCATGGGAAAGGGACAGACATTTCCCTCTGTGCAGATCCAAGTGGCAGGCTGATTACCAAGGGCAGCTCCCATAAATGTAAATGCAGAGTGGGAAATGGAGGCAAGGCCAAGTGAGCACTGGCAGGTCTAGGATGATGGGCCTCCTGTGTTAGGAATCTTGCAACCCCCACTGGGGAGGAGTGTAATATAATAACAACAGTCAGCCGGGATCAGTGGCTCAAGCCTGTAATCCCAGCACTTTGGGAGGCCGAGACCGGTGGATCACGAGGTCAGGAGATCAAGACCATCCTGGCTAACACGGTGAAACCCCGTCTCTACTAAAAAATACAAAAAAACTAGCCAGGTGAGGTGGCGGGCGCCTGTAGTCCCAGCTACTCGGGAGGCTGAGGCAGGAGAATGGCGTAAACCCGGGAGGCGGAGCTTGCAGTGAGCTGAGATCCGGCCACTGCACTCCAGCCTGGGCGACAGAGCGAGACTCCGTCTCAAAATAATAATAACAATAACAATAATAATAATAATAACAACAGTCAGAAGTGACATTGACCATAAACCTCCAATACATGCCAGCTGAAAACTGGACTTTATCAAGTCCAACATTGATGTCCTGGGCCTGATGCTGTGTTAATATATTTTCCAAATGCACTATCTCATTTGATCGTAAAACCACTCTATGAGGAAGGTACTTTATGTTTTATTTTATTTTATTATTTATTTTTATTTTTTTGAGATGGAGTTTCACTCTTATTACCCAGGCTGGAGTGCAATGGCACAATTTTGGTTCACTGCAACCTCCACCTCCCAGGTTCAAGAGATTCCTCCACCTCAGCCTCCCAAGTAGCTGTGATTACAGGTGCCCGCAACCATGCCCAGCTAATTTCTGTATTTTCAGTAGAGACAGGGTTTCACCATGTCAGCCAGGTTGGTCTGGAACACCTGACCTCAGGTGATCTGCTCATCTCGGCCTCCCAAAGTGCTGGGATTACAGGCATCAGCCACCGCACCTGGCTGATGAAGATACTTTATTTTCATATTAGAGAAGAAGAAACTAGGGCTTTGAAGGGTTGTGTATCTTGCCAAAACTTACAAAGCTAGTTAGAAGCTGAACCATAGCTTGCACTAAGGCCTGACTGACCCTGGGGTCTAGTCCTTAACCAAGTGCTGAGCCACCTTCTTAAACTTGCAGAGTTAATGTGTAACTGAAAGCACACCTACCCACGTGCTGGCTGACAAATTCCAGGTCCTTCAGGCAGCATGAATACTTCATCCTTGAAAATTTTTCTAGATCCTTAAATCAGACAAATGAACACACAGTCCTCCTGCCCATGGAAGACACCATTAGCCTTCCCAATAAGGAAAATTACTGGGATGCTATTTTGACATACTGAGAGTTTTTCCCCCAGAATTTCATTGCATCTCATTCCTGTCTTCCTTTCTAACCATCAGACCATTTCTTGTTAACTGAGTGGGAGAGAGGATAGAAGAATAAGAAAAAGCAAGGGAGCTGAAGCAAGCCCTACTGATGCCTCATCCGTGCCCCTTCAATCTTTGCCACTTCTGGGCATCCCCATGCAACATCCAGCTGCCATGTCTGCATTCCTTTACCTTACAGCTTTCTCCTCCCAGACCCAAGGGAGGCCAATGTGCCAGAGGAACAGCTTCTATAAGCAGCTGTCATCCGATAACTAATGCAAGCTGGTAGATAAATATCCCAGCTCCCTCACCTGTCACGTGAAATAACTTGGAGGCTTGTATTCCCCCTTTTTTAGAACAATGTTCTAAATTTTTTTCAAGTTTTAGATTCAAGGGGTACATGTACAGATGTATTACATGGGTATACTACATAATGCTGAGGTTTGGGCTTCTAGTGATCCCATCATCCAAGTAGTGGACATAGCACTCAATAGGTAGTTTTCCAGCCCTTCGGGTCCCTTCCTTCCTCCCCGGTGTCTATTGTTCTCCTCTTGGTGTCCTTGTGTACCCAATGCTCAGCTCCCACTTATAAGTGAGAACATGCAGTAGTTGGTTTTCTGTTTCTGCCTTAATTATCTTAGGATAATGGCCTGCTGCTATACTCATGTTACTGGACAGGAAATGATTTTGTTCTTTTTCATGGCTGCAGGAGGCTTGTATTCTATGCCAGTTCTCAGAACTCCCCAGCAGGATTAAGCCCCAGCCACCCACAACAGTTACTGGTTTAATGGCATCCATTTTGCTGGCTGCTTTCTCTCCCCTTCCCTACTTCTCTCCTGGCACTTCCTGGAACCACCTCTCAAATAAACCTTCTTCTCAGAGTCTGCTCCTAGGAGGAAGCCAGCCTAAGGCAGGAGTCAATTCTTCATGCTAAGTCTTCAAGTTTAAGCCCCAAGGAACTCAAAGCATAGAATAATGGTAATCAGAAATAACAGTGTTTCATTCTCAGAACTAGGAAAGATTCCTTCATTTTGGAGACAGAAAGTCAGGATGCGAGGACCTTCAGACTTCCTGACAAAGCAATGCTTGTACTCTGCCACCACCTCCCCATCCCCTGTTCTGAGCCAAGTATAGAGAAAAGCAGAAAGTGCAGAGAGTTTGGGGGTCTCCAAGAGCAGATTGACTTGGGCTGTCCTCTCTAGTGGGAGCCAGGGCGGGGCCAGGAAACTAGAAAATAAATCGAGCTGCATGGGATGTCTAGGCTGACCACTCTGGGCAGCCTCATGGAGCGCTGATGAGCACAAAGACTCCATAACCACAGAGGCTCAGAAGCAGGGCGGCCTCCAACCCATGGTGGAGGGAGATGTTTCCCCATCTGCCTCAGATGGAAAGGGCTTGGCACAGGGCTTCTGAGCAGAGGACCAGGCAGGTCACACATGTCTCATACCCCGGAGAGGACACCTGTGTGCTCGCCTCACACCTCAGCTGCACTTCTGAATTTGCAGTGGTTTTGATCCTCATCAGACTGACAGTATCCTGCCTAAGTGCACACCGAGGTTCTTTCCTTTTCTGCACCGGGTTTCTCCAACACTGCCAGCAGGGGAGGAGACGGGCAGGTGGGAACCCAGCCACAGGAACACAGGAGCAGCAGAGAAGTGAGAGGGAGGCACCCCATCCTCCAGACAATCCTCCACCAATGGGAAAGGGAGCAGGTGGGAACTCGACCTCACACGAACAACTCCAAGAGGCCTTCACCATATTCCTCAGAACACCCTGGTTGAACTGAACTCCAGCTGTCCCCAGCACGACCAACTCAATAACCCACCATGTTCTGATCCTTCCCAGTGTCACTCATTTCCTGGGATCAGCTCCCAAATAAACCACCTGCACACAAGTTCTTACCTCAGGTCCACTTTCAGGGGGAACCCAGGCCAAACACATGCTCAGAAGTTACCAAGTGGACAAGGATGATGGGAAAGACCTGTTCTTCCCACACCATAGAAGCTCCTCAGAACTAGATGCAACCTCTTTGAATTTGCAAAAACCCTCATCACCTGCAATTTCCGTAACCCCTAAGAATGGAGCCTCACAAAAGAAATTAAGTTCAGCTATTAAAAAGTAGAACTATTCTTGCATTTCTTGAACACATAGAAACATTACTTTTGACCCAAGGATGAGATAAGAAAGCAGGGTCCTCATGTTCCTCTCTCCCTGCAGGACAGGTGGACAGGCTTCATGGAGAACTGAGGTGCTGCCACAACTCTTTGCTCACAAGTGACCATGACCCTGATGAGATGGGCAGCCTGAGACTACAAGTAGACAATCAAGAGGGCCTTCGAGCCAGGCACGGTGGCTCACGCCTGTAATCCCAGCACTTTGGGAGGCCGAGGAGGGCGGATCACCTGAGGTTGGGAGTTCGAGACCAAATTGACCAACATGGAGAAACCCTGTCTCTACTAAAAATACAAAATTATCCCGGCGTGGTGGCACCTGCCTGTAATCCCAGCTACTCGGGAGGCTGAGACAAGAGAATCGCTTGAACCTGGGAGGCGGAGGTTGCAGTGTGCCAAGATCACGCCATTGCCCTCAGGCCTGGGCAACAGGAGCAAAACTCGGTCTCAAAGAAAAAAACAAGAGGGTCTTTGAGGACATCCTCCAGGCAGTTCTGGATAGAACAGGCTTTAGTGAAACAGGCAGGTCAAGGGACATTGCTACTTCCAAAATGTAAATAGCCAACCAGCGGCTCCATTTCTCTTGGCTCATGTCCAGAGTCCAAAGCATGAGCCCGTCTCAGAAGCCCCCATTCCACAGGCAAGGGGTCAGGGGTGCCTGGGTTCTGTTCCTGAGTAGCTGGGACCACAGGCACATTCCACCCTGCCAGGGTAATTATTCTAGTTTTCTTAGAAATGGAGTTTCCCTATGTTGCCCAGGCTGGTCTGAACTACTGGTCTCAAGGAATCCTCTTGCTTCAGCCGCCCAAAATGCTGGGATTATAGGCATGAGCCACAGCACCCATCCTGAGCCTGCATCCTTGAAGACATTGTTAAGCCACTGACCTAATTCTGTCATTTCCTTATATCTGACTGTCTTATTATAGGATAACAGGCCCCGTTCTTAAAGATTTTCATTGAGATTTCAGTTTTATCTGTGATCGAATAAGTGAAAATTGTGTTTTAAGTAAAATGAGCTTTTGTAACTACTAGAGTTTTCAGAAATTAAGTATTAAGCACAACTGCATGCCATTTCAATCTTCAAGAATGAAATATACCATAAAAATTCAGTAATCTGGCATCTTCTAACCTGGGAGGATGGTGGGTTACTGGGTTTTCTAGGTCAGTGAAAGATACTGTTTTGATTCCCCCAAACACCCTAATTTCACAGTTACAAATTTAAAGAAAAAAAATCTATAATATACTTGAACAGAAGTTCCCAATTTTCATGGAAAGTTTTCTGTATTACATTTATTAGAATTTACATAATTCTATTTATTTTAAAGCCCTAAAAGTTTAATTATTCTTTGATGTAAAAAAACTATTTTAGTATAAAGGACATTCAATCACTAAAAAGTGTTACTTTAAAACAACTTTCAAGCTTGTGGCTAAACCAATCATTTGAAGTGCTTTTCCTGGCACATTATAGCCAAAAGCCAGGATCACGATGTTGATTACGACAAGACTTTGACCCACGTCATCACAGGAGTAGCTGAGGATGAAGCAGTAGATGAGGTCACTGGGCTTTGGCTCTGCCGTGACAATCTGGGTGGCTTTAACCTCTCTGAGCTGACTGTGCATTTGCAAAATGGTCTCATTAGCAGGACCTCTTACAGCCACAGGAGAGAGAGAATGCACGGAAGATGCAAAGTGTTCAGTAGTTGCATGGCACACAGTGAGGGCACAGCCCATGGTGAATGCAATTGTTTTTTAACCATCTCTCCATCCATCCCCTGTGGGGCCTTAGTTCCCCTGTGGGGCCTTCGTTTGCACCTCCAGTAACCATTACTTCCTCCTTTCTCAAGTACACAGCACTCTTTGCAAATCACATACCTAATTACGTCTAACATCTTCCTGATGGTTTCTATCTATTCCTGTGTTTAAATTTCATCTCTAATAACACTAGAATCACCCAGGGCAAGGCCCATTGCTACTCCCCACCTCCAACATCCTCCACAGCAACTCACTCAGTACCAGGTGTGCAAAACCTGCCTGGATAAATTCTCCCGACTCCTTCCCAGGTGAGCGGGGGGGATGTGGGAGAGGTGTCATGGGAAGACATTTCTGTCTTCTGAATAACAGTTACTGAGTCGACATGAATTCTCCTTGGGATAGTTTCCAATGTACACTTCAGGAAACTACAGAATGAATAGTAGCTTTAAAAAAATTCTTTCTTCATGTGGTACATATGCACCATAGAATATTATGCAGCCATAAAAAAGAATGAAACCATGCCCTTTGCAGCAACATGGATGAGGCTGGAGGCCATTATCTTAAGCAAACTAACACAGGAACAGAAAACCAAATGCCACTTGTTCTCACTTATAAGTGGGAGCTAAACATTGTGTACCCATGGACATAAAGATGAAACGATAAACAGTAGGGACTCCAAAAGGTGGGAGGAAGGGAGGGGGTTTGGGGTTGAAAGATTATCTATTGGATACAAAGCTCAATATTTGGGTGATGGATACAACAGAAGCCCAATCCCCACCAATATGTAATATACCCATGTAACAAACATGCATATGCACATGTACCTCCTGAATCTAAAATTAAACGTAAAATGCATTCTTACAGTTCAACAACAAAGAAGGTGCCCTTTTCTGCCTTCTCACCATGTCTCATAGTTCCAGCTGTGTGGCTGCATCTGTGGAGGGAAGGTCCCTGAGGCTTCCTGAAGACCCTTGAGCCCTGGCTATAACAGAGACTATGGCTGAAATGTTAACAGTGCTACGTGTCGTTCCAATGCAGTTGGCCTCTTCAGAGCTCAGGACTCAAAGAGAAAGGTAGAAGGATGCTCTCATCTGCTGTGGAGGACATCCTCTGGTTTTGGTCATTCAGAATGATTAGGGCACTATGATTTTCTTTTTGGGATTCGCATCACCCCTTCTTACCCATGTGGTGGGGTCTTCTCTCCTTACATGTCCAGAAAGTCCAGAAATACATACATGACCCAATACAAGCCAGCAAGACTCAATGCCAGGGCTTTAGTCTAGAGAAACATTCCTTCTTCTGTGACCTGGAGCTTGCAGAGGTCACCACATAGACAGAGGCAGCCTGTGAATAAAGCCAGAATGCAGGAAGCACAGGAGAGAGAAAGAACCAAAGTAGCATCGGACTTTCTGGAGTTTTCAGTTAAGTTTGCAATCAGATTCTCCTTCATGCTTTATTTTTCTTTTCAAATTCAACTTTTGTTTCAGATACAGGGGGTACATGTGCAGGGAATATTGCATGATGCTGAGGTTTAGGTATGGATCCCATGATGCAGGTAGTAAACATAGTACCCAGTAGGTAGCCTTCCAACCCATATTCTCCTCCCTTCCTTCCTCCCGAGTAGTCTCCAGTGCCCATTGTTGCCATATTTATGTCCAAATGTGTTCAATATTTAGCTCCCACTTATAAGTGTGAGAACATGCAGTGTTTGGGTTTTCTGTTTCTGTGTTATTTTGCTTAGGATTATGGCCTCTAGCTGTAACCATGTTGCTGCAAAGGGCATGATTTTATTCTTTTTCATGGCTATATAGTATTCCATGGTATATATATATATATATACACCAGATTTTCTGTCCCCAGTCTACCATTGATGGGCCCTTGGGTTGATTCCATGTCTTTGCTATTGTGAATAGTGCAGCAATGAACATACCAGAGCATGTGACTTTTTGGTAGAATGATTTATTTTTCCTTTGGGTATATACCTAGTAATGGGATTGCTGGGTAAAATGGTAGGTCTGTTTTAAGTGTTTTGAGAAATCTCCAGAAAACTTTCCACAATAGCTAAACTAATTTATATTACCGCCAAAAGTGCATAAGTGTTCCTTTTTCTCCAAAGGTTCACCAGCATTTGTTGTTTTTTGACTTTTTTTTTTTTAGACAGAGTCTCGCTCTCTCACCAGTGGTGCAATCTTGGCTCACTGCAACCTCTGCCTCCCAGATTCAAGCGATTCTCCTACCTCAGCCTCCCAAATAGCTGAGACTACACACACGTGCCACCATGCCCACCTAATTTTAATTTTTGTATTTTTAGTAGAGACGGGGTTTCACCTTGTTGGCCAGGATGGTCTCAATCTCTTGACCTCATAATCTGCCCACCGTGGCCTCCCAAAGTGCTGGGATTACAGGCATGAGCCACGACACCCGGCAGTTTTTTTTACTTTTGATAATAGCCATACTGACTAGTGTGAGATGGTAACTCACTGTGGTTTTGATTTGCATTTCTCTGATTACTAGTGATGCTGAGCATTTTTTCATGCATTCATTGTCTGCCTTCATGTCTTCTTTTGAGGAGCGTCTGTTCATGTCCTTTGCCCATTTCTTAAGGGGGTTATTTGTTCTTTGCTTATTGATTTGATTTCCATGTAGATTCTGGATATGGATGCCTTGTTTGTAAATATCTCCTCCCACTCTGTAAGTTGTCTGTTTACATTATTGATAGTTTATTTTGCTGTGCAGAAGCTTTTTAGTTTAATTAGGTCCAAATTGTCAATTCTTGTTTTTGTTGCAATTGCTTTTGGGGACTTAGCCAAATAAATTTTGCCAAGGCCTATGTTAAGAAGAGTAATTTCTGGATTTTCTCTTAGGATTTTTATAATTGTAGGTCTTGAATTTAAATGTTTGGTCTATGTTGAGTTAATTTTTTTATGTGGTGAAAGGTAGGAGTCCAGCTTCAATCTTATGCATATGGCTAACCAGTTATCTTAGCACCATTTATTGAACAGGGAGTCTTTCCCCCATTGCTTGTTTTTGTTGGCCTTGCCAAAAATCAGTTGGCTGTAGGTGTGGAGCTTAATTTCCGAGTTTTCTTTTTTGTTCCATTAGTTTATGTGTCTGTTTTCATACCAGCGCCATGCTGTTTTGGTTACTGTAGCTTTATAGTAGAATTTGAAGTCAGGTAGTGCAATGCCTCTGGGTTTATTCTTTTTTCTTAGGATTGTTTATGTTATTTGGGCTTCTTTTTGCTTCCACATGAATTTTATAATAGTTTCTCTAATTCTGTGAAGAATTATGACATGGTTTGAATTTTAATCCTCAGTGTTGAAGGTGGGGCCTGCTGGGAGGTGTTTGGGTCATGGGGGCAGATCTCTCATGGCTGGGTGATGTACTCAGATAGTAAGTGAGTTCTCATGAAATCTGGTTACTATAAAGTGTGGCACCTCCTCCCCCACTCTCTCTCTTGCTCCTGCTTTCACCATTTGTCACACAAGCTCCCACTTTACTTTCTGCCATGAGTAAAAGCTCCCTGAGGCCTCCCCAGAAGTCAAGCAGATGCCAGCGCCACAGTTTTATAGCCTGCAGATCCATGAGCCAATTAAACCTCCTTTCTTTACAAATTACCCAGTCTCAGGCATTTCTTTATAGTGATGCAAGAATGGCCTAATACAAATGGCATTGGTAGTTTGATAGCAATAACACTGAATCTGTAAATTGGGCAATGTGACCATTTTTATGGTATTGATTCTTCCAGTCCATTAGCATAGCATGTTTCTCCATTTGTTTGTGTCATCTCTGATTTCTTTCATCAGTGTTTTGTGGTTCTCCTTGCAGGTATCTTTCACCTCCTTGGTTAGCTGTATTCCTAGGTATTTCATTTTCTTTGTGGCTATTGTAAATGAGATTGTGTTCTGGACTTGACTCACCCTGGACATCGTTGTTGTATTGAAATGCTACTGATTTTCAAAAATTGATTTTGTATTTTGAACTTTGCTAAATTTTTTATCAGTTCTAGGAGTCTTTTGGCAGAGTCCTTAGGATTTTCTGGGTGTAAAATCATACTGTCAGTGAAGAGAAATAGTTTGAATTCTTCTTTTTCTTTTTTGTTTGTCTTTTATTTCTTTTTCTTGACTGATTGCTGTGGCTAGGACTTCCAGTACTATGTTGATAAAAGTGATGAGAGTGAACATCCTTTTCTTGTTCCAGTTCTCAAAGGGAATAGTTTCAGCTTTTGACCGTTCAGTATTGTGTTGGCTGTGGGTTTGTCATATATGGCTCTTGTTATTTCTAGATATGTTCCTTTAATGCTTGTCTGTTGAGGGTTTTTACCATGAAGAGTTGTTGGATTAAATCTTTTTATAGACAGTTTTAAATGTATTATAGGCTATTGGAAATGGCTTTCTGACACTTGCTGAGTTACTATCTGAACAACAGACTTCCAAACAAATTGAATAGAGACTTCAGCAAATACCAACTCATTACAAAATTACCCTTTTTTTCTTTTTGTAGTAATCTTCTATACATCATCTCATTTCACCCTTGAAGCAGCAAGTCAGCAACTTGAGCCCTTATTTTACAGATGAGGAATCTGGGGCCCAGAAAGTACTATGAGTTGTGCAGGATCCTTTGGTGTACGTCAAAAACCCAGCTCCCCTGCATAGTTGCCTGTACCAGGCCATGTTCACCATTGTAACTTCTACAAAGCATCACCTTCAAGCTTTATAAGGTCAGGATAAATTTATTTCCTATCAGTAACACTACTTAAAGCACCTCTTTTGTATTATGGCTACTGTGTCAAGATAAAGCACAGGTGAAATCTTTTTGCAAACCAGCTTCCTTCCCCAACAAACTGTTCTCATAACTGTACATGCTCTGCAATGCTTAATTCACTGATTTCAAGAACTCGCTGGAAGAATAAGAGGATTAGTAAGAGATTAGACATCTTTAATCTCTGTAGGAAATAAAATAAAAAAAAAAAACATGCATTCTTTAAGCTCCTGAAGATTCAGCATTTGGGGAGGGAGAGAAAAGCCAAATATCTGACCAACACTTTGTTTCACTAACATTCTTGGCTTTAAATGTGCAAGACAAAAGGTTTTACAAATGTTAGGCTAATTGTTAAATGTGTTTTTAACTGTCCAGTTCTAAAGCAGTCTTCTGAGAATCATTTTTTCTAGGTTTTGGAAGCTCTATGTGCTTTAACAACTCTAGAAGTTTAATCAATAATGTGGATGTCAATGTTAATTACCCTCACACACACTGGACTAGTTAGGATAGGCTAGGTTTTGCTGTAATAACAAACAACCCTAATATCTCAGGGCTCAACACAGCAAAGCTTTATTTTTTGGTTATGCTCCAGGATGATTTGGTTATGCCAGGATCTCTGCTAATATAGACCACTCTTAAACCCATGCTGACTGGAAGCGAGTTTTGACGTGTGCTTCTACAGTTGCTCCAGGAGGATAAAGAACATAGTGAATCAAGCACTAGCTCTTAAAACTTCCCCCCAAAAATGACACACATCATCTCCACATGTGCATCATTGGCTAGCAAATCACACGGCCAAGTCCAACTCCAAAAGGGCAGGGAAGTTAACCTGCCATGTGCCTGGAAAGGGGAAAGGACAGTGCACACAGCTTTAACACATGTGATCCTCAAAACTCTACAAGACGGGAGAACCAGAGGTGATTATTTCTGTTTTAAATGGGGACACCAACAACAGAAAGACCCCACGTGATTGGTAGAGAACTTTGGTGTCCTGGTTCTGTGCCAAGTTTTCTTTCCACCATATAATTGGAGTCTGGAGTTCCCAGATACCAACTGCTTGAGAGCAAGCTAACAAAGAAACACAAAAGTCAGTTTAAAATATATCTTGGAAAGTTTGAGTTGTGATAGCCGAAGGAATATCAAAGTTGGATAAGATTATGAAAGCGCTGCCTGGAAACCACTTGGACTAGGTGATACCTAAGTATTTCAAGGAGGCACATTAAGAATGGAGATTTTGGCCGGGTGCAGTGGCTCATGCCTGTAATCCCAGCACTTTGGGAGGCCGAGGTGGGTGGATCACGAGGTCAGGAGATCGAAACCATCCTGGCTAACATGGTGAAACCCCATCTCTACTAAAAATACAAAAAAAAAAAAAATAATTAGCTGGGCGTGGTGGCAGGTGCCTGTGGTCCCAGTTACTCAGGAGGCTGAGGCAGGATAATGGCATGAACCCACGAGGCAGAGCTTGCAGTGAGCTGAGATCGTGCCACTGCACTCCAGACTGGGTGAGAGCGAGACTCCGTCTCAAAAAAAAAAAAAAGAATGGAGATTTTGAAAGAGAAAAGGAGGTGACCAGGGGCCTCCAATCCCCTTGCCAATCAACTCAGAGGAGTTTTGCATTCACGGTTTTCTATACTGGATTTCAACACAACATTCATTTGAAGGCAATCTCCTTCAATTTAATTATATTTAAAAATAAAAACCACTGACTGACTACAGTCCAAGCACTTTATTTTGCAGATGGAGAGAGTGAGGCTCAAAGAAAGGAGAAAACTTCTGCACAAGGAGACAGTGGCAGGGCTGGAGCCAGTCCTCAAATAGACGGGGTCTGGACTGAGAGTTGGAAGCCCCGGGATCTGGTATGAATACTCTGCTGTGCTGCCACACGCAAACCACTCCACATGTCTGAACCTGTGTCCTTTTCTGTCCAGTGAGCACAGAATGTCTGTCCGGTCAAATGGGGCCAGAAAGCAAACATGGAAAGATAATTTTACATTCAGAAGACTTCAAATGAGAATAGCAATAAACATCCATTTCTCACTATTAGTAACTTAAACATCTCATTTCTGATTTCTAGCCAGCACGTGGAGAATTGGTTCATGTGAAGCAGCATGTGTGCTGCTTACTCAGCCTCTTTGAAAAACAATTTAAAAATAAAAATCAAAAGCCGGCTGGGCACGGTGGCTCACGCCTATAATCCCAGCACTTTGGAAGGCCGAGACAGGCAGATCATGAGGTTAGGAGATCGAGACCATCCTGGCTAACATGGTGAAACCCTGTCTCTACTAAAAATAAAAATAAAAAAATTAGCTGGGCGTGGTTGTGGGCGCCTGTAGTTTATAGAAAAAAAGAAAAAAATAAAAAAAAAATCCACTAGAAATGGTCATAGCTTTTGATCTAATAATTACAATTCCAGGAATTCAGTCTTTGGAGGAAATCTTAAACACCAGAACCTATGTACACTAAAATGTCCCTCTTAATATTATTTAGAATGACAAATGTTGAAAATGAATGAAATGTGGAGTAAAATGTGATAAATCCATTAAAAGTTAGACTATGAAGAATACAGGAAAACACAGGCAAATGCTGAGGATACAATATTAAGTGAAGAAAGCAAGGTTCAAATTGATTACAGCTATATAATAAGAAAGAGATACACATTTAAAAGACAACACAAGCCGGGCGCGGTGGCTCAAGCCTGTATAATCCCAGCACTTTGGGAGGCTGAGACGGGCGGATCACGAGGTCAGGAGATCGAGACCATCCTGGCTAACACGGTGAAACCCCATCTCTACTAAAAAATACAAAAAACTAGCCCGGCGAGGTGGCAGGCGCCTGTAGTCCCAGCTACTCGGGAGGCTGAGGCAGGAGAATGGCGTCAACCCGGGAGGCGGAGCTTGCAGTGAGCTGAGATCCGGCCACTGCACTCCAGCCTGGGCTACAGAGCGAGACTCCGTCTCAAAAAAAAAAAAAAAAAAAAGACAACACAGACTAGGTGCGGTGACTCATGCTTGTAATTTTAGCACTTTTGGAAGCTGAGGCAGGAGCATCCCTTGCATTTGAGACCAGCCTGGGCAACATGGTGAGATCTTGTCTCTATAATAAATAAAAATGAAAAAGACTACATGGATATAATGGGTTATTGCTTTATTTTCTCCTTTTCTCTGTTTTATAAACTTTCTGGTATGCAAATATATTGATCTTATTTTAAAAAATAAGTACAATAAAAATATTTCCAATATCTGCCCTGCCGTGAGTGTTACTAGCAGAAACAAATTGTACAACTGATGTGAAAGTATTTTATCCTCTTTAAAAGTAGTGTGTGGGTAAGTGATCACTACAGTTGATGGATGTTAAATTATGTTTGGTTCCAACCCACTCACTTTCAGTTGAACACTGCTATTTTATTTCTTACTTTTCTGGAATTGAACTAAAAGAAGAAGAGGGCAGATTCTCACCCAATATCATATTTAATTAAACTTTTAGGACACATTTCTCTCTTGTAGGCTTAATTAACTGAAATTTACTAGAGGCTTATCCTTTTGTAGAATGAAATACAGGAGATAATTCTTTATGGTTACAAAGTCTTTGAGTAAAAGGACTTGAGTGAGTGACACAGGCATTCACAGCTCTGTGAAGAAGTTCCTCCAAGAACTTTCCCCATCAGGGCCAGCACATTCATCCGTGCTCAGGAGTCACTTCCTGAAATTCGAAAAGAGTCAAAATGCTAGAATGGTTTCCACAGTGTGGGGCAAACAGAACGAGGTTGGCAGCAAGTCTGTTAGAGCCCACTGGCTCCCAGAGCGGGGCTGCCCATCCTTCCCCGGAGCTGCCTCACTTCAGGCATGGGCTCTGCTTTTCCTCCCTGACCTGCCAATCACTCTTCCTTTTGCTTTCAAGCATCTGACCAGCTTTATTTATGTTTCTCATCACAGTTTTATTTTCACTTCAATAATTTCTCTTCAAAGATTATCCAAATATTTGGTTTTTACCATATGAATAGGCAAGCCCAGAAAAGAGGAAAGGCATAAACAAGTGTCCCCTTGACATTTCTACCAAGGTACAGTTCACACTGTTTCAAATACTTTATACCAAACACGGTCTAAGAGATTGAAGCACTGATTTTCACATACCTACTTAAAATTTCTAGAAAAATGGAGCAGATAGCACACCAACCAGTAAGCCAGCTACCTAGTCCACAAATACGCACCAATCTACATGCCCGGTGCTGTGCCACAGGCTGTATGACAATGCATGGTCTTCACCTGCTGAGAGTTTGTAGTTCAGCAAAAAAAAGAAAGACTCACATATAAGATAAAAAAATAATAGAGCAGCACTGGCACCCAAGGACAAGTCAAAGTGTCGGAAAAGATGGGGCTTGAAAGATGGTGGAAGGCTTTCTGAAAGAAGTGGGAATGGAGGAATGTGGGCAGATGAGTAGGGTTTGGCTGAACAGAGAGGATGGGGAACGGATAAAATGTAAGGACACCCTGCAGAAACAGAGGAGAGTGTAAGCACAAGATGTGGAAGGAGCTGCTGGGGATAGTATGCAAGTTAAATGAAGAAGCTCAGGAGAGTGGAATGGGACCTAAATACCCTTGGAAATTTCTTTTTCAGATTAAATCCCTGACCTCAGCTTATGTTTGGTGCTAGGAGCAGATTTGTCATACCAAGGAGCAGTGGGAGGATAGAGGTGCTCCAGCCTGAAAAGCCAAGGGACAAGGGGCACCCATGACAAAGAGAAGCATGACTACCAAAAGGCTTGCAGGTACAATGAGAATCTCTGTCCTTCACCAGAGCTGTCTCGAATTATCTTGAAATTGCATCCATCATCCAGGCCGTCTTCCTGCAGGCAAAGGGGATGGAAGCTTTCTGCAGCCCTCGCCCTCTCCCCAGACTCCTGTCTTCCTGAGGGGGAAGTAAGCTCACCAGACACAGCAAAACTAGGGAAACTTCAGAGAAGTGACGTCTCTCACCGAAGAAAGTCCTCTAAAAAATGCCTCTTACTCTGACTTAGATGAAGAGCAAGTCTCATAAAACCAAAGCTGAAATCAGGGATTTCATCTCTGAAAGAAATGCTCAGGACTATTTTGACCCACATTTCTAGTAAGCCCAGTCTCCTTTTCATTTAAATTTACACAGCAAAACAAATCCATTAATTTTGCTAGTGATGACCAACAGATCCTCAAAACAGAAAGTGTTTACTATAGAAGTTTTAGAATTTGTATAACATGTTTAAAACAGTAGGGATTAAATCTAAGTTATCTAGAACTCCAGACATTTGGAAAGCTCATTCCTACTTCTGATTCAGGGTTAAGTGTGTTTCCTTCATGCCAAGCTCAGTGTCTGCTACAAATATTAATTCCCATGAGCTATGGAAGCTTGGGAGTGAAAAATATGGGTGATGGCAATAGAAAATATCTTGGATCTTATTGTTCTTTCCAGCTATATGGGTCAGAGTCCCAGTAGGAAATCATTCATCTCAAATATTCCTAGTAAGGAAATCACTACTTACAGAGATGTGGAGACAGTGGAGAGAACAAATAAGGAGCATTGAGGCACCCAGAGACTAGAAAGAGCTGGGAGCCAGCCCAAGGACTTCAGAGGTCAAGGGGAGGAAGTGGTGTTACCTGAGGGCAAGGGACATAGAGGAAGGACTACCCAGAAGATGCTGTAGATGTGGGGGGCACAGGTGCTGCCAGACACGTGCACTGGTAAAGGAGGAGGCTGGGAAATTATACTGGTCCTTTCTCTCTCACACCCTTTGATTCTTTGCTGGTAGCTTCCCCTGGCCAAATCTAACTAGAAGCCAGAAAGAAGGGGACTCTCAGGTAATAATGTCCTCAAGAGTCAGCCTCCAGGGCACAGGACAGGCAGAGACTGGAGAAGGATAGGTGTGCAGGTGCTAAGATAATAAGCACATCACTGTTAGGAAAGCCATTTTTAGCTCAGATTCTACAAAGAATAGTATTCTTATTGCCAAGGAGTCAGCAGAATTTTGCTCAGAAGCAGGACACAGAAGACTCAGATTCCAGAGTTCTCTCTCAGAGACCAGTGTGCACACATGCACATGTGTCTGCATACACAGTTTCAAGATGGATTTTCATAATGAAAGCAGGAGGAATACATAAATGTTGGCATTCTAAATATGGAAAATTTTAGCATTCTTTTTTCACCCCACCCCAGAAAATTGGCCACTACAATAATACCCTCAGTCAGAAGATCCGAGCAGCTTTTCTGGGAAATCCAACCATCCAAAGAGAAAGACCTTAAGATATAGACATAGAGATGCCCAACCAAAATGACCCAGCCTTTAATGGGAGCCACTGCTGTTCACTAACGTCTAAGAGCACAAAGAATACCTACACATACGTTTAGAGCTCCTAATCACCATTTTGGTCTCCTAACTATTAAACATAAACAGACAGTCAAAGCTCACCAGACTTTTGAGAGAATACTTCTTCTTTTTTTTTTTTTTTTACTTTAAGTTCTAGGGTACGTGTGCACAACATATAGGTTTGTTACATATGTATACATGTGCCATGTTGGTATGCTGCACCCATTAACTCGTCATTTACATTAGGTATGTCATCTAATGTTATCCCTCTCCCCCACTCCCCACAACAGGACATGGTGTGTGATGTTCCCCTTCCTGTGTCCAAGTGATTTCACTGTTCAGTTCCCACCTATGAGTGAGAACATGGGGTATTTGGTTTTCTGTTCTTGCGATAGTTTGCTGAGAATGATGATTTCCAGCTGCATCCATGTCCCTACAAAGGACACAAACTCATACTTTTTTATGGCTGCATAGTATTCCATGGTGTATATGTGCCACATTTTCTTAATCCAGTCTGTCACTGATGGGCATTTGGGTTGATTCCAAGTCGTTGCTATTGAGAATAGTGCTGCAATAAACATACGTGTGCATGTGTCTTTATAGCAGCATGATTTATAATCCTTTCAGTATATCCCCAGTAATTGGATGGTTGGCGCAAATGGTATTTCTAGTTCTAGGTCCTTGAGGAATTGCCACACTGTTTTCCACAGTGGTTGAACTAGTTTACAGTCCCATCAACAGTGTAAAAGTGTTGCTATTTCTCCACATCTTATTCCAGCACCTGTTGTTTCCTGACTTTTTAATGATTGCCATTCTAACTGGTGTGAGATGGTATCTCATTGTGGTTTTGATCTGCATTTCTCTGATAGCGAGTGATGAGCATTTTTTCATGTGTCTATTGGCTGCATAAATGTCTTCTTTTGAGAAGTGTCTGTTCATATCGTTTGCCCACTTTTTGATGGGGTTGTTTGTTTTTTTCCTGTAAATTTGTTTGAGTTCTTTGTAGGTTCTGGATATTAGCCCTTTGTCTGATGAGTAGATTGCAAAAATTTTCTCCCATTCTGTAGGTTGCCTGTTCACTCTGATGGTAGTTTCTTTTGCTGTGCAGAAGCTCTTTAGTTTAATTAGATCCCATTTGTCAATTTTGGCTTTTGTTGCTGTTGCTTTTGGTGTTTTAGACATGAAGTCCTTGCCCATGCCTATGTCCTGAATGGTATTACCTAGGTTTTCTTCTAGGGTTTTTATGGCATTAGGTCTAACATTTAAGTCTCTAATCCATCTTGAATAAATTTTCCTATAAGGAGTAAGGAAAGGATCCAGTTTCAGCTTTCTACTTATCGCTAGCCAACTTTCCCAGCAAGATTTATTAAATAGGGAATCCTTTCCCCATTTCTTGTTTTTCTCAGGTTTGTCAAAGATCAGATGGCTGTAGATGTGTGGTATTATTTCTGAGGGCTCTGTTCTGTTCCATTGGTCTATATCTCTGTTTTGGTAGCAGTACCATGCCGTTTTGGTTACTGTAGCCTTGTAGGATAGTTTGAAGTCAGGTAGCATGATGCCTCCAGCTTTGTTCTTTTGGCTTAGGATTGTCTTGGCAATGCGGGGTCTTTTTTGGTTCCATATGAACTTTAAAGAGGTTTTTTCCAATTCTGTGAAGAAAGTCATTGGTAGCTTAATGAGGATGGCATTGAATCTATAAATTACCTTGGGCAGTATGACCATTTTCACAATATTGATTCTTCCTATCCATGAGCATGGTATGTTCTTCCATTTGTTTGTGTCCTCTTTGATTTCACTGAGCAGTGGTTTGTGGTTCTCTTTGAAGAGGTCCTTTACATTCCTTGTAAGTTGGATTCATAGGTATTTTATTCTCTTTGAAGCTATTGTGAATGGGAGTTCATTCATGGTTTGGCTCTCTGTTTGTCTATTACTGGTGTCCAAGAATGCTTGTGATTTTTGCACATTGATTTTGTATCCTGAGACTTTGCTGAAGTTGCTTATCAGCTTAAGGAGATTTTGGGCTGAGACAATGGGGTTTTCTAAATATATAATCATGTCATCGGCAAACAGGGACAATTTGACTTCTTCCTTTCCTAACTGAATACCCTTTATTTCTTTCTCTTGTCTGATTGCCCTAGCCAGAACTTCCAACACTATGTTGAATAGGAGTGGTGAGAGAGGGCATCCCTGTCTTTTACCAGTTTTCAAAGTGAATCCTTCCAGTTTTCACCCATTCAGTATGATATTGGCTGTGGGTATGTTATAAATAGCTCTTATTATTTTGAGATATGTTCCATCAATACCGAATTTATTGAGGGTTTTTAGCATGTAGGGCTGTTGAATTTTGTCAAAGGCCTTTTATGCATCTATTGAGATAATCATGTGGTTTTTGTCTTTGGTTCAGTTTATATGCTGGATTACGTTTATTGATTTGCGTATGTTGAACCAGCCTTGCATCCCAGGGATAAAGCCCACTTGATCATGTTGGATAAGCTTTTTGATGTGCTGCTGGATTTGGTTTGCCAGTATTTTATTGAGGATTTTTGCATCGATGTTCATCAGGGATATTAGTCTAAAATTCTCTTTTTCTGTTGTATCTCTGTCAGACTTGACAGAATACTTTTAATGTTCATGAAAAAGACCAAAACAGAAAAAGGCAACTGAGATAAAATAGGACGAAAGGAGAGGAAACTTCCAAAAAACTATTATTAACACAAACAGATCAAGAAAAGAGAAACCCTTAGAGAGCAAACGAGGTATCTTCAGAAAGAAAATACGACTGCAGAGGAAAAAATTCAAAAGATAGAATAAAGGACAAACTTGGGGAAATTGTCCAGGAAATAGAAAATAAAGAGATGGAAAAAAAAGAGGAAATATTTCAACAGACTAGTCCAGATAATAAAAATTCTCAAAGGAAAAACAGATAATATAGTGAAAGTCATAAGTAAAATCAAGCAAATCTTAGATCTAAAGGACTCAAGATTCTAATTTGAAAAGGTGCAACCAAGGGCCCAGCATGACAGATAAAAGTAGTCTACATGAATGCACATCATTATGAAATTTCAGAACACTGAGGCAAAAGAGAAGATTAAAAATTTTTCCAGAAAGGGAGACAAACAATAGAAGTCATGCAAAGATCAAGTCCCAGAACAGTAAAGACCTTCTCAAAGCCACACTGAAGAGAAATGCCTTCAAAATATAGAGGGTAGGTTATTACTTTTTTTTTTTTTTTTTTTTTTTTTTGAGAAGAATTCTCACTCTATTGCCCAGGCTGGAGTGCAGTGGCGCCATCTCAGCTCTTCCCAACCTCTGCCTCCTGGGCTCAAGTGATTCTAGGTTGGTTAGGCTGGTTTCAAACTCCTGACCTCAAGTGATCCACCCACCTCGGCCTTCCAAAGTGCTAGGATTACAGTTGTGGGCCACCGTGCCTGACCAAAGGTAAATTATTTTTAGCCTAGAATTCTATGCTTGGCTAAATTATTATTAAAACATAGAATAAAGCTATTTTAATTCATGTAAGTTCTCAAAAATTTTACATTTGATGGATTCATTCTTAGAACATGCTCTGATAAAATGAAGTTAATTGAGAAAAATGGAAGCCTGTGTAAATAGAAGATGTAGGCCTGGAAGAATGGAAGATAAGACATATGCAAAGATACACTGATAGGAAGGAAATATGTGGAAGAGAGCTGAATTCTCATCTTTGGTAGTGAGAATTAAATAGATAAAACTAACCCTGAGAAATAAGCATTTTATTTAAAGATATGGAGTTAAACACTCAAAGATTCCATGAAAAGAGTTACCAGGTCTTGCCTCTGCATAACAGGAGTAAAAATGAGATGTCTGGTGAATTTCTCATTTAAAAACAAGCCTTGTAGAACTATTTGACTCTAAAGATTGTGCAGAAATATCTTGGAAAAATTAAACCTACTTTTTAAAAATGGGTTTAAGTGAATAGTCAGCCAAACCCCAATTGAGGGACATTCTACAAAACAATTGGTCTGGACTCTTCAAAAATACCAGTTGTACAATTATTGTGTTTCAATTGTAAACAACTGCATTTAAATATCAATTAATAAAAATCAAAGAGAGGCTGAAGAATTGCTCCAGATTAAAGTAAACTAAGGAAACATGAGAACTAAATGTCATACATGATCCTGGACTAGATCCTGGAATAGAAAAAAAAAAGGTGACTTTAAAAGACGTAGTTGAGACAATTCAGTGTTATATTTTCTGAATTTTATAACTTTACAGGAATTAGGTAAAAATATGTTCTTGCTAAAAAAAAACACACACTAAAGGTGAAGAGTGATGTTATTTGAATTTACTCACCATTTAGTAAAAATATAAGGCATGTGTCAGTTACTGTATGGTTTATATCCCACACATTGTCTCTGTAAACTATAAGAGCAACTGTATTAAATACATTCTACAGCTACTTCTATTTCACAGATGGAGAAACTGAATCTCAGAGAAGCTCAAAGAAACAGGAAGTGGCAGAGCCAAGACTAGGAGGCGAATCTATTTCCCCATTTTCTCTATCATCCTTTTTCATTTTTTAATAGATTCTAGTCTTTAAAATAACTTTAGATTTACAGAAAAATTGAGAAGATAGGGATTATAAACCAAGTGACATTAGCAAAAATGGTGAAATAGGAGTTCCAAGAACTCCATCTCACAGAAATGTAAATTTAAACAACCACGCGAATGAGAAAATAACTCCACAAAAATGAAGGAATTCAAGTGTAAAGATTACAGCCCCTGGGTGAAGCAAAGACATAAGAAAAGACGCTTGAAGAAGGTGAGAAGGATAGGGTCATTTTACTTGTGTCAGCCCTCCCCAAAGCCGGCACAGCGCAGCACAGAGACGGACGCCATCCATATGGGAAAGAAGGCAGTGAGCATCTGACTTCACCTCCACATCAGGCCTGCCCAGTGGACCCTAGGACCAGGTCAGCTGCCTTCACATCAGGCCCCCACAGTGGACCCTGGGACCAGGTCAGCTTCTGTGGAACTAGGCTGCAGGCCAGCCCCAGGAGAACCAACCTCCAAGCCCATCCCGGCACCAAACCAAACCCTGCAAAGCCAGGCTATATAATGCCTTGTGGAACCTACACCAGGTCAGCCCTCACAGATCCAGTCTCCAAGCCTGTCACTATGGACTCAGGCCCCAGATCCACCCCACCCAGGCCGTCATTGACCCTGGACCCAAGCCAGCCCTACAGACCCAGGTTCCAGGTGCACCTTATCAGAGCAAGGCTCCAGACCCACCTACACTGACTCTGGCACCAGGCTAGGCCCCAGAGACCCTGGGTCCAGGACAACTTCAGCAGATTCTCATGCTAAGCTGGCTCCTGAAGACCCAGGCCCTAGGCTTACCCTACAGACTCAGGCTCCAGGCCCACCCAAATTCCAGGCCAGTCCCCACAGATCCAAGCCCTAGGCCAACCCCAGCAGACCGAGGCTTCAGGCTGCCCCCGCCCACAGTCCCAGGCACCAGGCTAGTCCCTACAGTCCCAGGCTTTAAGGCCTGCTTCTATAGTCCCAGGCACCAAGCCCACTGCCACAGATCCAGGATCCAGGCTCAATCCTGCAGACCCAGTGGCCAGGCCCACCCCAGTGTACTCTAGCACTAGATCACATACTGAGAACACAGACCAACACCTAAAAACCAAGGCACCATTACTGCTCACATGGTGACCCAGGCACCATGCCAGACTGCTCAAGGACTCCATCAGCAAGCCCAACCATGGACCACACCAACTGTCCTATCCAGTACTCTGGACAGGCTGATTAGTAAAGAACTATTCCTGCTGAAGCCAATCTGTAAACACTGGAAGAGGTAACTTCTTGAAATGTGCAGATACCAATGCAAGACCACAGCAATCACAAATAATCAGGGAAACATGACACCTCCAAAGCAACAAAATAGACCAAGAGTAACAAAACCTAAAGAAATGAAGACATATGAACTGCTGGAAAAGTTTCAAAATTATCGCATTTTAGAAACTTGGTAAGCTGCAAGAATAACAGGAAACCAAACAAAATCACACAAACAATACATGAAAAAAATCTAGTTTCAATAAGAGATAGAAACAAAAAATTGCTTTGGAACTGAAGATCACAATGACTAAACTTTTGCTATCAATAATCCCACAGTCAGCCAGGCACAATGGCTCATGCCTGTAATCCCAGCACTTTAGGAGGCCAAGGCAGATTGATCATGAATTCAGGAGGTCAAGACCAGCCTGGATAAGACGGTGAAACACAGTGTTTACTAAAACTACAAAAATTAGCCAGAAGCAATGGCAGGTGCCTGTAATCCCAGCTGCTCAGGAGGCTGAGGCAGGAGAATCGCTTGAACCTGGACAGCAGAGATTGCAGTGAGCCAAGATCGCACCACTGCACACCAGCCTAGGCCACAGAGTGAGACTATCTCAAAAAAAGAAAAGAAAAGAAAAAGCATCCCACAGTCATCACAAATGCTGAGCCCAGCTGACATAGCTGCCTGGAATGTACACTGCACACTGCAGTGCTTCTCCCAAAGATGGAGCCACTTCTGTATCTCTTCCCTGGGCCTGGAGCTTCTACTGTGTTGAATCCCCACTCCCAGCTGCACTGTGTTGAATCACTACACTCAAGTCATTACCACACCCAATGATCTGGAATGACAACACCACAGTGCCTCACTATATATGTGACCAAGTTGTGCTGCCCTGCACCTCACTCTGAGGCCTGTCTCTTGGCTGCTGTCTGCCATCACTGGTCTATGCTACTGCTGCTCTGCCCCATCCCCTGGAAACTGAGTCATAATTTTGAACTACCATTATGAAGCCCCCTGGGTCATGAGTCACAACTCTGACCAGCCATTACTAGGACCTTGCTGCAGCTTCTCTGCATCCCATGCCCAAGGGTCAGAGTTGTGACTGCAACCTACCATCCACACAGCTGCACCACTGCTGTGCCCTAGCCCTCGATCCCAGACCACCACTAAGCCCTGTCACCCCAGGGCCTGTGACACTGCTACATCTTGGTTCACCAGTGCTGAATCACCATGGCATGCACCAGCGACAAAGACTCCATGGATAATCTTCATGCATCTATGCATCAGACACTGTTCCCAGTTCCACAGAAAATATGCCACTGCCACAGGCCCTGGGTGCCAGGGTAGTTCTGTATGTCTCTGAGCAGTAGATCCCAGCTCTATTGTGCAGCTGTGCCCAAATCTTGCAGCTCAAGAAAGAGTGAGATGATGTATTCAAACACTGAAGGAAAAAAACTGCCAACCACAAATACTTTATCTGGCAAAATTATCCTCCAGAAATGAAAGAAAGATAGATTTTCCTAGAGAAACAAATATGATAATGACAGTTCGTGACCACTAGATGTACTCTTCAAGAAAGTCTAGAGTTTTCAAGCTGAAATGAAAGGACACAAATTAGTAAGTTGAAAACATATGAAAGTATAAAGTTTACTGGTAAATGTAAATACATGGTAAAAATAAGAATAATACTGTAATAGAAGCATGCAAATCACTTTTAATTATTTTCTTAAAAGACAAAAATATTAAAAATAACTGTAGCTGCAATATTCTGGTAATGGACACACAATATAAAATGATGTAAATTGTAACATCAACAGCATAAAATATTATGGCGACCAGCAAAAACATAGATCTTTGTATGCAACTGAGGTTAAATTATCACCTTAAAATAGGCTGTTTTAACTATAAGATATTTTATGTAAGGGTCATTGTAATCCAAAGAAGAAACCTGTACTAGATACACAAAAGATAAAGGAATCAAAATCATAAGGGATAAAGTCATCAAACCACAAAGGCAGCAAAAAACTATGAAAGAAACTATAAAACAGTCAGAAAACAATTAACAAAGTGGCAACAGTAAGTCCTTACCTATCAATAATTATCTTTACATTAAATGCATTAAATTCTCCAATTAAATGACATAGAGTGGATAATGGATAAACTAACAAGATCCAACTATATGCTCTCTACAAGAGACACAATTTATCATTAAGGATACATACAGACTGAAAGTAAAGGGATGATAAAACATACTATGCAAATAGAAATTTTAAAAGAGCAGAGGTGGTTATATAAGACAAAATAGACTTTAACTCAAAAATGGTCACAACAGACCTAGAAGATCATTACATAATGATAGCATGGTCAGTTAATCAACAGAATATAACAATTTTAAATATTTAAGCACTCAACATTGGAGCACCTAAATAAATAAATCAAATATTAACAGAACTGAAAGTAGGAATAGAAAACAATTCAATAATCATAGGAGAACTCAATACCCCACTCCCAACAATGTATAGATCATCCAGACAGAAAATCAGTAAAGAACTTCAACAACACTATAGATCAAATATACCTAACAGACATACTCAGAACTTCCCACCCAACAGTAGCAGAATATATTCTTGTTGAGCACACATGGAACATTCTCCAGGACAGATCATATGTTAGGCCACAAAACAAACCTTACCAAATTTAATAAGTCTGAAATCATATTAAGAATCTTTTCTGAAATAATGGCATGAAACCAGAACACAATAACAGAAGAAAAACTGGAAAATTTACAAATCTGTGGAAATTAAACAACATACTCCTGAAAATCAGTGAGTCAAAGGAGAAATTAAAAGAAAAAGAAAAAAATATCTTGAGATAAGTGAAAATGGAAACACAACATGCCAAAGTGTGCAAGGGACTCGGCAATGGCACCTCTAAGAGGGAAGTTTACAGTGACTAACACCCACATTAAGAAAGAAGATACACTTCAAATTAACAACCCAACGTTATACCTCAAGGAATTAGAGAACAAAGAACAAAGTAAACCCAAAGTAAGCAAAAGGAAAGAAATAATAAAAGTCAAAGCAAAAATAAAGGAAACGAAGACTAGAAAAATAATAGGTCAATGAAAGTAAGAGTTCAGTTTTTGAAAAGATAAACACAATTGACAAAACTTTAGCTAGACTAAGAAAAAAAGACAAATAAAATCATAAATAAATATCAATATATATAAATATATAATTTAGTTTATATAAATATAAATATATAGTTACATATTGATATATGAATATATGTATTCATATATAAATATAAATGTATATAAATATATAAAACTGATATGACAGAAATACAAAGGATCAAAAGAGGCTACTATGAATAATTATGTCAACAAATTGAATAACCTAAAACAATGGATAAATGCCTGGAAACATATAAGTAATCAAGGCTGAATCATGAAAAAATAAAAAATCAGAACAGACCAATAATAAGTAAAAGATAAATCAGTAATTGATATGTTTCCAGCACAGAAAAACCCAGGACTAAATGACTTCCCTGCAGAATTCTACCATACACTTCAAAAATAATTAACACCAATCTTTCTCAAACTTTTCGAAAACACTGGGGAGGTGGGAACTTACATTTTTAATGAGGCCAGCATTACCTTGATAGCATTGCCAGACAAGGACATTACAAAAAAACAAAATTAGAAGCCAATATTCCTGATTAACATGGATTAGTGCCATGAAAAAAAAAGGGCCGGGAGTTTGTCCCTTCCACCACGTAAAAACACAGGGAAAAAGCACCATGTCTGAGGAAGAAGGCCCTTAGGAGACACCAAATTCTTCTGATACCTTGGTCTTGGACTTCCCATCCTCTAGAACAAGGGTCCCCAACCCCCAGGCCGTGGATGAGTACTGGTCACAAAGCAGGAGGTGAGTGGAGGGCAATCGAGCAAAGCTGAGCTCTGCCTCTTGTCAGATCAACAGCAGCATTAGATTCTCATAGGAGTGTGAATCCTACTGTGAACTGTGCATGTGTGGGATTAAGGTTGCATGCTTCTTATTAGAATCTAATGCCTGATGACCTGTCACTCTCTCCCATCACCCCTAGATGAGACCGTCTAGTTACAGGAAAATAAGCTCAGGGCTCCCACTGATTCTACATCATGGTGACTATGTAATAATAACAGAAATAGAGTGCACAATAAATGTAATGCACTTGAATCATCCCTAAACCTTCCCCTCCCTAGTCTGTGGAAAAATTGTCTTCCATGAAACCAGTCCCTGGTGCCAAAAAGGTTTGGGGACTGCTGCTCTAGAACTGTAGGAAATAAATTTCTGATGTTTGTAAGTTGCCCAGTCTCAAATATTTTGTTATAGCAGCCCAAATGAACTAAGATAGACCTCAATTGACATTTCTTCAAAAAAGACACACAAATGGCAGCAGATATGTGAAAGGCAACCAGCATCACTAATCATCAAGGAAATGTAAATCAAAACCACAGTGATACATCACCACACACCTGTTTAAATGACTGTTATCAAAAAGACAAAAGACAAGTATTGGTTAACCCTAGGCACATTGCCTATGAGTTAGCCCTACTTTGAAAAGAAAAAAAGATAAGTGTTGATAAGGATATAGAGGAAAAAGGAACCTTTGTGCATTGTTGGTAGAGATGTAAATTGGCACAGACACAAGGAAAAATGATATGGAGTTTCCACACAAAAAAAAATTGCTTATAAGACTACTATATGATCCAGTAATCCCATGTCTACATACATATACAAAGGCATTGATCAGAATCTTGAAGATATATTAGCACTTATATGTCCTTTGCAGCACTCTTCACAATAGCTAAGACATGAAAACAACCTAAATTTTCATCAATGGAAGAATGAATAAAGAAAAAATGTGGTATTTACATTCAATGAAATATTATTCAGCCTTAACAAAGAAAGAAATCCTGCCACTGGTAATACATGGACAAACTTGAAGCACATTATGCTATTTGAAATAAGCCAGGCAGAAAAGGACAAATACTACATGATTCACTCACTTAACTAATCTAAAACAGCCAGGCTCACAGAAGCAGAGAGTAGAATGCTGGTTGCCAGGTTGGGGTGGAGGGGAAATGGGGAAGTGTTGGTCAAAGGACACAAAGTTGCAGTTATGCATCATGAGTAAGTCTTGGATTTCTTACTGCGCAGTGCATCTGCACAGCGCATCATACCTATAGGTTAACAATTCTGGGCCAGGCGTGGTGGCTCACACCTGTAATCCCAGTACTTTGGGAGGCTGAGGCGGGTGGATCACAAGGTCAGGAGTTCAAGACCAGCCTGGCCAACATGGTGAAATCCCATCTCTACTAAAAATACAAAAATTAGCCTGGCGTGGTGGCAGGTGCCTGTAATCCCAGCTACTCGGGAGGCTGAGGCAGGAGAATAGCTTGAACCCAGGAGGCGGAGGTTGCAGTGAGCCAAGATCCTGCCACTGCACTCCAGCTTGGGACAGAGCTAGACTCCGTTTCAAAAAAAAAAAAAAATCTGTATTATATATTTAAAAGTTTGTTAAGAGTTTAGATTTCAATTTCAGTGTTCTTATCACCAAAAATGAATAAAGAAAGAGAGAGGGAGAAATCTTTTGGAGGTGATGTGTATATTTATGGCCACTGATTGTATCAATAGTTTCGTGGGTATATACTTATCAAAAAAAAAAAAAACAATTTGCATACATTAAATGTGTACGGCTTTTTTTATGTCAATAATAAAATAGTTTTTTTTAATGTAGCAAACAAAATCCAGCAGCATATTAAAAGGATGTATACCATGACCAAGTGGGATTTATCCCAGGAATGCAAGGGTAAGTGGTTGGATGTATTAAAATCAAACAATGTAACACACCAAGTTAATAGAAGGAAGAAAAACACATGATCATCTCAATGGATGTGTGCATTAGTCTGTTTGCGCTGCTGTAGCAGAGCACCACAGCCTGGGTGGCTTAAGCAGCAGAAACGTTTTTCCCACAACTCTAGAGGCTGGAAGTCCCAGGATGACAGGGCTGGCAGAGTTGGTTTCTGGTGAGGCCTTTCTTCCTGGCCTGCATTTGCCACTTTCTCACTGAGTCCTCATGTGGCCTTTCCTCAGAGCATGTACACTTCCGTTGTCTTCTCCGCTTTTTTCTTTTTTTTTTTTTTTTTTTTTTTTTTGGGCGACGGAGTCTCGCTCCGTTGCCCAGGCTGGAGTGCAATGGCCGGATCTCAGCTCACTGCAAGCTCCGCCTCTCGGGTTTACGCCATTCTCCTGCCTCAGCCTCCCGAGTAGCTGGGACTACAGGCGCCCGCCACCTCGCCTGGCTAGTTTTTTGTATTTTTTAGTAGAGACGGGTTCTCTGCTTTTTATAAAGACACAAAGCCTATTGGATTAGGGCCCCATTCTTATAGCCTCATTTAACCTTACCTACTCTCCTAAAGGCTCTACTTCCAAATATGGTTGCATTGAGGGTTAAAGCTTCAGACTAGACATTGTGGGCATGGGGGAAGAGCAACTAAATCCATAGTGATGCAGAAAAAAATGCTTGATGAAAATCAGTCTCCTTTACTATGAGAATCTTTCACAAGCTAGAAATAAAAGGAAACTGTTTGGACAAACCGAGGCAAGATGGTGCACTTCCGGGTTCTTCATCCCCACCCCCAACTCTTCCCGCGCGTGCGAAAATGCAGCCGGCGCCCAGGGAGGGTGCAGACCAACTGGGCATGCGCCAGGTGACATCAATCTGAAGAGACCAAGATTTACCTGGTGGCACCTGCGGAACGCCCCTGACACGCCCATGCCCCACCTATTGCCCTCCCACTCCTAGAAAAGCCGCTCTCCGCCATTGAGCCACATGGCCTTCTTGCAGCCCCACTCCTGTCGGGATGTCGGGACTGTGGGAAGTCCGTCCGAGAGCCCCACGGGGGGACTCTGCTGGCCTCCTTCCCCGGAGGCCGACAGACTTCTCCCGCACACCTTAGGTTACCAAAATAAACGTGCAGTTTTGCTGTTACACTTGCCTACCCGCTGGTTCTTTTGCGCCCGCTCCGCTGGTCTTAGAAAAACAAGACAGAAACTTCCTCAACCCTATAAAGGAAATCTATGAGAAACTCACAGCTAACATCATACTTAATGGTAAAAGACTGTAAAAGATTCTGTGATCAGGAATAAGACAAAGCTATGTGTTCTTGCCACTTCTATTAAGCATCGTGCTATACTTTCTAGCCAAGGCAAAAAGGAAAGAAAAAAAAAAAGAAAAGAAAAGAAAAGAAAAGCATTCACATTGGAAAGGAGGAAGTAAATTATCTATGTTAGCTGATGATATAATTTTATATGCAAAAAATTCTAGAGAATCCATAGGAAAACTATTAGAGCCAATAAACTCAGCAAAGCACCAAGTTGCAACATTGACATCCAAAATCCAGCTTATTTCTACACACTTGCAATGAATAAGCCAAAATCGAAGGTAAGAAGACAATTCCATTCATTATGATAGTATCCAAAAGAATAAAATACTGGAAATAAATTTAGCCAAGAAACTGCAAGATTTATACACTGAAACATTGAAAACATTATTAAAATAATCAAAGGAAACCCTTTAAAACTGGAAAGACATCCCTTCTTCACAGATTGGAAGATATATTGTCAAGATGGCAATACTACCTGCATCTGTCAATGCAATTTCTATCAAAAGTTCAACTTTTTGTTTGCAGAAATAGACAAGCTGATTCTTAAATGTATATGAAATGGACAGTAAGCCCAAATAGTCAAAATAATCTTGAAAAAGAAGAAAAAAATTGGAGGACTCATACATTTCAATTTCAGAACTTACTTTGAGGCTATAATAAATAAAAAGCATGTAGAATAAAGAATAAAATTGTTATTTTACCTCACAGAAATGTATATTTAAAAATTAATTCAAAATGGGTCAAAGATCTAAATATAAGCTAAAACTCTGAAACTCTTAGAATAAAATATAGGAGTACATTTTTATGACCTTGAATTTAGTGAAAAATTTTAAGGTATGATACCAAAAGTACAACAACAAAAGCAAAGCAGATAAAATCTGGCATGCTAAAAATTAAAGATTTTTGTACATTGAAAAATAATATCAATAAAGTGAAATGAAAACCTACAGATTTAAGCCAAATATTTACAAATCATGTGTCTGATAAGGAATTAGTTCACAGAATAAAGAGCTCTTACAACTCAACGACAGCAATAAAACAACCCAATTTTTAAATGGCCAACAAACTTGAATAGATATTTTTCCAAAGAAAATACACATGTGGCCAATAAGCATGTGAAGAGATGCCTCACTTAACACCATGAGGCATGAGGAAAATGCATATCAAAACCACAAGACACCACTTTCCACTCACTAGGATGGCTCTAATCCAAAAAAGAAATGAAAGGAAAGGGAAGGGAGCGGGGCAGGGAGGGGAAGGAAAGGAGTGGGGGGGGGGAGGGGAGAACAATTGTTGGGAAGAATGTGGAGAAACTGGAGCCTTCATACCCTGCTGGTGGGAATGTAAAATGGCACAGCTGCTGTGAATGGCTTTGCAGCTCCTCATGAAGTGGAACATGGAATTACTATCTGACCGAACAATTCCACTCTTAGGTGTACACCAAAGAGAACTAAAAACGTATGATCACACAATAACTTGTACACGAATGCTCATTCATAGCAGCATTATTCAGATTATACTGAATGTAGAAACCACCCAAATGTCCATAAACTGAGGAATGGGTAAACAAAATGTGGTGTATCCATACAATGGAATATTATTTAAGCATTATACAATGTGTAAAATAAGCAAGGAGTTACATTCTCATATATATTACAACACAAATAAGCCTAACTGAAAGAAGCCAGATATTAAAAAGTCACATATTTATAATTCCACATATATGAAATGTCCAAAATATGCAAACCTATTGAAACGGAAGGCAGATTAGTGGTTGCCAGGACTCTCATGGTTGTTTCCTTGGAAGATGAAATGGGAGATGACATAAACTCTTACATATTGTCATTCACCACCTTTTGCAGTAAGGACCATTTGTTTTTTCTTCCTTTTTTACAAAGAGGCTCAGGAGAAGGCTATAAACCAGGCAGCGAATCACGCCTCAGGCTCCTGTCACTATCTTAAACAACAGCTTTGCAAATTAAACTAGAGGTTGAGGGTCCACCCACTCCACAGCAGCCCAGATAAATGCCTGGGATGCACCATCTCACTCCCGCAGATGATTTCTTGACTTTTATCATCATTTGAGTAAATGACTATATCGCAAGGCCTCCTGAAAGGTTGCTGATTAGAGTACCCTTTATTGTTAAAAATGTAATTAAATAATGCTTGGATTTATCACTTTCTTTGAGAAGATGAGACATAAAAGACATTAGAATCTCAAATGACGCAGTTAGAAAGTCATCCAGTTAATAGTACTCTTTAATTATCACAGCTAGCCAGCACTGCAGCGTGTCTGCAATGCTTTGTTATATTTATGAACATTAAACTGCAAATCAAGTCGTGAAGCTCTCCCCTCTTATGAGTAGTCCAAAGACTGTTAAACAAAAGAGAATTTAAAACAGCATGGAGTTATAAATAGCCTGCTGTTTGGTATAGTTTGTCAATCTGTTACAACTTATATTTTCTCTAACAGCTCTCTAATTAGCACTCACTTTTGATACTACTGTTCCTAAAATGTTTACACTGGAAGTTACAAATTACTGTCTAATTATACTGGCTACTTTGTTTTGCATAAAGAATAAATAAAATCCCATTTATGCCATAAAAATACATGCACTGCCATCACTTTTTCTGTAGGTTGAGTAATAAACTTTGCCAGTTTTACTCTGAAAATCAGCAATGAACAACTTTAATTAAATTTGATAGTGTGAGGATTCATGACTTTACTTCTTTAAGGGGTGAATTGCTTGCTTGCAAGCATGAAAAGTTTGCAGAGTCAAAAGATACCATCCCAGTAGAATAACAAACTCAGCATCTAAATTGCACGTTCCAGAAAAAACTTCTTTTCAATTTTTCAGCTTTTTGTCTTTTGCCCTGCACCAAGGAAATTGGAATATTTGTGCTTCTACAAACTCAGTCTGGGTGAATCCTAAAACTCAGTGCTAGGTAGAGTCAAAGCATGGGAGAAACCTCTATTTGAGGAAGAAATAATCAAGCCAATGCTTTTGATAGAATTCATTTCTTGGTAGATTTACTTAAGTTCTTCCCATGTCATGACGTCTCCCTGTGTAATAAGCCAATAATCATCAAAACCAATCATTCTATCATTGAGAATTCCTCATTCAAACTCTCCTTTTGTTTATGTGAATGTGGATCATATTATTTATTCAAAAAATTCACTGTTTCTACTACGAAAGAGAGGGAGTCATCACAAGAGGCTTATACATCTTACTCCACTGACAACAAGCATGGTGGCATGATTTGCTTTAACCAACAGAATGTGAGCAGCGACGTCTGAACAAAATTGTGAGAGCCATCACGTGGTCTGCCATGGCACATGAAGCCATGCATGTATCAGATAAAGGTTGCTCCTTCTTTGTGGTCCTAGAATGAATATAATATGGAACAGAGCCACATGAACCCATGATACACGTGAGCTTACAATGAATTGAAACGGTGGAGGATATTTGTTACTATAGCATAACTTAGCCTAGGCTGACTGATACATTCACTTAACTGCCATGGGCTATGTAAACATTTAGTAAACATCCAATAAATATTAGATGAATAAACTAATAGATGGAAGGAAAGCTATAAAAATTACTTAAATTATATCTGCATATGCAAATACAGGTTGTCCGTGTAACAGAAAATTATTTTACATTACATTGAGACCAGCTATATTTTCTAAGCACAAGGCCTACACATCTATATTTTACCTAAAAAGTGAAAGTCAATCCACACCTGTATTCTCTGATTACCATAAACTTGTAGACTATGTCAGAGGCCAGCTTGTTAGTTTGCTTTATAACCTGGTCAGTGGTGGGGGTTTTCTCCTAACACCCTGCACAATCCTGTGCAATACATCTTCAACACAATAGCACTGTGCGGTCTCATCAATGTGTTTTACACATTCTCTTATGCTGGAGACAGGGCCAAGTGGCAGCTCCAACACATCTGCACAATGAGGGTCATTTGAATTTGGAAAATAATCAGGGCATAATGTAGGGCATAGCTGCCTCCCACATTAGCAGTCTCCTGGTTCAGCCTGAAAACATACCATTTTGGATTTGCTTGTATGTTAATTGTACTGACTTATGTAAGTACATAAAATATTCACACCCCATATAAAATCTCAAATCGCAGTGTCCCTAGTGATCTTCACTAAGTGTCACGTATTGTGGAAATTATTCACTCTGGTCTGTCAGTGTTGGCCAACATATCTTGCTGGTAGAGTTTTTTGGAAGATTAAACTTCATAAGTGATATGATTTCACATACTCCAAGTCTGCCACATAAGTCATAACTGAGACCAATTTCTCATGAAACCAAAAGCCCTAAGCAAAGCAAGGCACTGACCAACACTGCATCCTTGGTGAACTTGTCTCAACATTCTCTGCACAGTGCGCCTGCAACATTGTAGAAACAAGGAGCCCTTTCTTGCTGGTGGCGGAATATGCAGACAGGCAGGACCAGCTGTGAGCTACGCTCCGTCATTCTCCCTAAAACAAGTGTCAATATTTCACAGGGAAGAGGCATCATTTTTTTTTTTCCAAAATAGTCATCCTTTCTTCTGTTATTCCCTTACTTATTAACTACAGTTACGGTGGTTGAAGGGATGAAGTCACAGTCAGGCCTGGCCAACAGAAACTTAAAGGTCAAGGTTTCCATGAGTGCAGGGCAAGTACAGCTGGAGGTACCCACAAAATGTTTGAACAATCAAATTGTCCCTTGTGAAGGAACTAACCTTTCTTTTCTCCCTTCAACAGATGCACAGTGAGCTCCTACTATGTTCCAGGCCTCTGTGAGGTGCTCAGGGAAAGCAAGGAGCAAAGTTGACGTCATTCCTGGTGTCACGAACCTGCAAGTTGAGTAAGAGGCAAGTAAAGAAATCTTTACAACCATGAGTGAACAGCATTACAATAGAGTAATCACAGGGTGCTGTGGAATTGAGAGAGCAGCTCTTCACCTGGTCTATAGGGGAGGTGAGGAAAGAAAGGCTTCCTTGGGTTAGGTTAAAATATAAAGGATGGCTCTGAGGTAGCCAGGTAAAGAGAAAAATGAAAGGAAGCTTCCAGCAGGAGAAAGAGCAAGTGTGATGGTCTAGAAATGAGAATGACCATGAGGCCAGGAGAATCTGCAGAAGACTGGTGGAGAACGAAACCAAGAAGAGAAATGGGGGGAACTGAGACGCGGGGCAGTCAAAAAAGATCTTTGACCAAATGTTGAAAACTTTTGGGTATATCCTGAAGGCAATGAGGAGCCATGGAAGGAGTTTCAGCAATAATCAGATTTACATGTTATTCACATCCCTTTGGCTACAGTGTGATGGACAGCAGGTGTGGGTGTGGGAAGCCTAGTTAGGATGCTGTATTAGTTGTTATTGCCATGTGAGGAATTATTCCAAAACGTAGTGCCTTAGAACAGCAGCATTTATTGTCTGTCTCACAGCTTCTAAGGGTCAGGAATCTGGGGGCAAATTTCCTGGATCCTCCGGCTCAGTCACCCTCAAGGCTACCAAGTGTCACCCAGGACTGCAGTCCCCTCAAGACTCCACTGGAAAAGAATTTGCTTCTAAATTGAATCATAGAGGTTTGCAGCTGTTGGGCTAAAGGCCTCGGTATCTCACTGACTGCTGATCAGAGGCCATATGGGAGCTGACAGCACAGCTGCCTATGACCTCAGATTAAACAAGGAGAGGAGCCAGAGGGAGAGTAGGTGAGCAAGATGGAAGTCATGGTCTTTCATAGTCTAGCTTCAGAAGTTGCATCCTGTCACTTTTGCAATATTCTATTCATTAGGAACAAGTCACCACATCCAAGCCAAACTCAAGGGGGAGAATATGTCATGTGGGCATCAATTCCAGGAGACACGTATCAAAGTGAGCCATCTAAGATGCTGCAAACCACAAGACCTATTTAAAAAACGCATGCATGAGATGCTAATGGCCTGTATGAAGGTAGCAATTGTAGGAACAGAGAGAAGTGGACAAATGATAAATGAATCAAAAGGATTTGGACATTGGAGTGAGAAGATGGTAGAAGTCAAGAATGATTCTCAGGTTCTAGTTTGAGCAAGTAGGATGATGATTATGCTACTTGCTGAAATGTAAACACTCAAGGAGAAATAAATTTTCAGAAAGAAATTTTATGCATCTGTTTTGTAAATATTCACTTTGTGGTGCCTGTGAAACACTGAAGCAGAATTGTCAAATAAATTGTTGTCTTTCCAGGTCTGATTTGGAATAAGAGAACTATTTGTACAAATGCATATATTAAAATGAATTCTACTCACTTGCTAATCTGGTCATACAAAGTCATTGATGGATAAATGGATGAATAGATAGATGAATGGATGGATGGATGAATGGATGGATGGATGGACTGATGGAAGGATGGACGGACGGAGAGACGGACGGACGGACGGATGGATGGATGGATGGATGGATGGATGGATGGATGGATGGATGGATGGGTGGATGCATAAATGGATGGACAGATGGATGGATAAATGAATAGATGGACAAATGGAAGGATGGATGAGGTGATGGATGGCCCATCTGGTCCAAATATGAAAGGAAGATAATAGCAGTAGTATCCATCATTCCATAATTATCTAGTCAGAAAAGATATAGATCAGCCCAGAAAAACTTTTCTCTGGTTGCAATGTATTGAGATTACACAAATCCCTCTGTCCTCCCTTTGGATGTGACACATTGAATATGACAACCATGTTATTCAGTTGATGCTCAAGTCAAATTTTAAGTTGTCAAGAATATGCAAACACCTGAAATGCAAAGAACTTGAATGACAGCTTTCATTTGTAGATGTCTCTAACCAATAAGAGTAAGCAGGATAGGCTCAGAGGATCAGAGTTGCAAAAGCAAGGGCCATTTGCCTTCAGAGATCCAGAAAGTTCTGTCAGGATGAATTGATTTTTGCATATGAAGTTGAAATCTTGTGCTCACTAAGAAAACACAGGTGTAGGATGGGAATCAGTTAACTGTGTTTTAGTTTTACTGATCAATAACATCTGTTTATTATAGCCTCCCATGAACATTCATGAGATATAAGTTTGAAACTTTATTTTATGACAAAGCCAAAAGATGGCAAGGCTTTCCAGAAAAGTCTTCTGAGAAAACAGGTAGAATTATCTTGAGCACACAGATCAGTCCTAGTAAATCCTGGTCTTATTCATATTAATGATGGTAGGCCAGGCATGGCGACTCATACCTGTAATCCCAGCACTTTGGGAGACTGAGGCAGGCAGACCACATGAGGCCAGCAGTTCCAGGCCAGCCTGTAAACATGGTAAAGCCCCACCTCTACTAAAAATACAAAAATTAGCCAGAAGTGGTGGTGCACATCTGTAGTCCCAGCTACTCAAGAGGCTGAGGCAGTAGAATTGCTTGAACTTGGGAGGCAGAGGTTGCAGTGAGCTGAGATCGTGCCACTGCACTCCAGCCTGGGTGACAGAGTGTGATTCTGTCTCAAGAAAACAAAACAACAAAGAAACAAATAAACCAACAAAAAATTAAATTGATGATGGGGGGAAAAAAGGAACAGAGTGTCGGAAACAAATGTTCCTGGGCATCCCTCCACTAACTCACACATAGACCAAAATTCTGGATGTCATTAATGTGCAAGACGGTAGCAGCTTCTTTGGCCACACTCCTTCTTTCAGGAGCTCTGGAAACAAAGCCACATTATTTTATTCCCATCTACAAAACCAAACAAACAGCTTCTTTTAGTTTTTTCATTTCAAGATTGTCTATAAATCTTTGCTAAGGAGAATTCTAGCAAAACTGTCAATGAAGGCCTGGTTGAAAATCACAATAATTTCTTCTATTAACTAGGGGAAAATCAGCTATTCATTATGGATGATTACTAATTAATTTTCTAGATGCAATTGTTAATTATAACAAGAAGATATTACACCTGCTGAAGGTCTGGTTGAAGACAAAGTAGTCACCAGAATCCTATAAAGAACAGCAAAATATTAATAATTATTAATTATTTATTAATTTAGTTAAGTGACCAACTAAAAATCAATATTACATGTCTACTGAGAATTTACACTTGTGCCAGGCATGACTCTAAGCAGTTTACATTGAACCTTACAACCCCATCATAGGGGTGGGTATTTTGTACACAAGGAAGCAGATGTTCTAAAGGATGAAGGAGCTTGCCCAAGGTCTCAGAAAGAGAAACTGATTTATTATGGGAGGTGGAGTAGAACACTTCAGAGTACTGTATTTTAACCTCTGTGTTACAAAACTCAGTCCATACAACAGTCCTGCAAGGCAGGCAGTGGAACCATCTTGTCTTATAGATGTGAAACTTAGGCTCTGAGAAAAGAAATGACTTTCCTAAAGTTACGCCACAGCAAGACTGGGATGCAACTCAAACCCAGGACCGAATAATTCATAGCCCATGGCCCCCTTCTGCTGGGGATAGTACATGAATGGCAAAATAACCATTTTCCCACAGAAGAGAATAAGTTCTGTTTAAGGAAGGTTCGACCATTCCACAAAACTCAGCAGTGAAAGATGAGCAAGTAACGGGAAAACTAAAGTCACTCCATGTGAAGAACTCTTTAAGAAGAGAAAGACGGATCACAGTGGTGTGAGCACCTCATCACTGATAGTGTCGGGTCCAGCCCGACTGGCCTTATGTGGAGGCTGATGAAGGAGGGATTTTTACATCAAGAAGAGGTTCAGCCATGAACCTGAGGTCCTGTCCAACACCCGGACTCCATAATTCACATAGATGAATCTCCTATTTATTTAATTCCTAGGAGTTTTGTTCTTTGTATTTTGCATTTCTTACCATAAAGCAAAAAAAAAAAAAAAAAATTCAAAAATCTGATTGGGAACACAAACTAATCTTAATTTTCTAATTTTTTTTTTTTTTTATTTTTCAGAGATGGGGTCTTGCTCTGTTACTCAGGATGCAGTACCATGGCACGATCATAGCTCACTGCAGCCTGGAATTTCTGGGCTCAAGCAATCCTCCTGCCTCAGCCTCCAGAGTAGCTAGGGGTACAGGTACATGTTACCATACCAGGGTAACTTTTATTTTTTCATTTTTTTTAGAGACTGGGTCTGGCTATGTTACCCAGGCTGATCTCGAAGTCCTGGCCCCAAGCAATCCTCCTGCTTTGACCTCCCAAACTACTGAGATTACAGGAATGAGCCACCATACATGGCAAATTTTTTTCTAGTTCTATCATCCAGCAGAATTAGAGGTCGGGTTGGATGATATGAAAAATATAAAGAACTAAATTTCAGTGGTTGACTCTCTAAGAAAAAAAGAACAGCCCTAATATTAGTAGGAGTCACATTTGAATTCAGCAGGGATATTTTATTTTTCACCTGCCATTGAGGCAATCTGTGTGGCAGAAACAGACACATTGAGCTGTGAGCAGCATAGGTGGATGGTTCAATGCAGATTGGATGTGAGTTTTAAGTTTGGTACTTGCTTTAGATAAATTTCTTTAAAGATTTTTGTAAATTTGACTCAAGGAGACTCATGCAGTAGGAGTTAGTTTGCTGAGACCTTGGATGTTAGACACTTGGCTCACAGTTCCTAATTCAGAATGTAAAAAACCCAGGTGCTATCAGCCTATTCAGTTCTGTGACGTGAGAATGCTGTGCTTTGAACATCATGCTTCTTTTTTTTAAGAGCAAGCTTCTTTTGTCTGCCAAACTCATGAAAAAGATTTTCAGCAAAGAATAAAAGCAGAAAATAAGAGAAGTTGTCAATTTGCACATGTTCAGCTCAGCCTCCCTCTCTTATCCTATGCAGACTGAACTTCCATCCTTCTGGACACATTGGCTCAGGGACATAACACTGCACTCGAGAAAGATGCAATCCTCAGAAGCCACTAAACAGAGACTCTCATCTTCCATCTACCAAGTCTATCAACCTTGCAGCGTCGCTGCCTCCTCTCTCTCCGTCCTCGTACAATTGAGGAAGGGTCCTTCCCCATCTGTGCAAAAGGCCCACTGCTCTGCTTGCAGTGCATGTCAACCTCCTCATCCTCATGAGGGACCCCACTGACCCTCTTGTTCTCTGCCCCTCCTGTATCTTCACCATCCCCTTCATCTTTGTATATATTCTATTAACCTGCAAAAATATGTTAGTATCTTCTACCTTTAAAAGAAGAAACTCTGTCCACCTCACACACTCCTTCAGAGTCTCTTCTATCCTTCCCCTCCTCTTCACAGCCAGTCTTCAAAAATATTTGAGTGTCTACCAACCCACCTCTACCTCCTCCCACTCTCATTCTCTCCTGAATCCACCCTGAATTGACTTCATCTTCATGTCTCCATCCAAAGAGCTCTTATCACCGGCACAAGAAGACTCCATGTTTCTAACTCCTGTGACCTTCCTTCCTTCCTTCCTTCCTTCCTTCCTTCCTTCCTTCCTTCCTTCCTCCCTTTCTTTTTCTTTCTTTCTTTCTTTCTTCTCTTTCTTTCTTTCTCTTTCTTTCTCTTTCTTTCTTCTTTCTTTCTTTCTTCTTTCTTTCTCTCTTTCTCTCTTTCTTTCTTTTCTTCTTTCCCTCTTTCCTTTTTTTTTTTTGACAGAGTCTTGCTCTGTCCACCAGGCTGGAGTGTGTGATCATGGCTTACTGCAGCCTTAACCTCCTCAGCTCAAGCAATTCTCCCATCTCAGCCTCCTGAGTAGCCGACACTACGGGCATGAGCCACCGCACTCGGTTGATTTTTTATTTTTTGTAGAGAAAGTGTCTTTCCATGTTTCCCAGGCTGGTCTGGAACTCGTGAGCTCAAGTGAGCCTTCCAAAGTGTTGGGATTATGGGCACGAGTTACCACCCCTGGACCAGTGGCAAGATTTCAATCCCCACTTCACCTGGCCTCTTGAAAGCATTTGCCATTTTTATTCAAATGCCTTCTATTTCTGGCTTCTGGTTTTCCTTGGACCTTTCAGTCTGGGTTCCTGGAACACCACCTGCCCCACCCTCCTTTACATATCAAAGTGCCTCCCACATGTAGACTCTCTATTCTCGTTGCTGAATTAATTGACTTGAGGCCATCCTGGAGAATGGTGCAGGCACTGATGGAGCAAAACACAAAGCTCACAAGTGTAAACCTGGGAGTCAGATCATTGCCCAGCTTTTCTTCTTACCAATTCTGTGACCTTGCACAGCTACTATCTTTCCTTATCTCTGAAAGAGAGCTAAATGATAAATACAATAGGATTTTTCTGAGAATTTAATGAACACCAGAATTAAAATTTCATAAGGGCAGAGATCTTCATCTTTTTTATTCCATCAATAATCCATATCGCCTGCATTCTAGAGGTGTTCAGCAAATAATACCTGCACTCCAAATCTAGCTCACTGCCTGTTTTTGTGTGGCCCCAAAACTAAGAATGGTTTTTACATTTTAAACAGTTGGTGAGGAAAAGAAGATTACATGATAGAGTCAGTATGTAGCCTGCAAAGTCTAAGATATTTACTACCTACCCTTCACAGAAAAAGTTTCTGTAAATCCTGACACAAGTTAGATATTCAAAAACTATTAAATGAATGACTGAATGAATAAAGGTATGTGTGCATCTAAAGCACTGAGTAGTGAATGCATGGAGTGTATGCCACTAGCTAATGTATTGAGTGCTTTCCCAAATGCCACGCTGCCATCATCATCACTATCGCACACGTGGAACTTCTCCAAAGGAAGACCACTCCACAGCTCCCGACACTTGTCAGACAACCTGCTGGAAGATGAAATATTCAGAATACCTCTTGGTCTTTCTAATGTCAAACCACTCATTTGATGCTGCTTTAAAAAAACTGTTTACTAAATTGAGAGGTTGTAGTAATTTTGTATATTTGATGAAAAATATATTTTATGAAAAATTTATTTCAATTTCACTGCTAGTGATTCAAGCATGATGATGCCCTCTTTTTTTTTTTTTTTTTTTTTTTTTCTTTTTTTTGAGATTGAGTCTCACTCTGTTGCCCAGGCTAGAGGCAGTGGCATGATCTCGGCTCATTGAAACCTCTGCCTCCCGGGTTCAAGTGATTTTCCTGCCTCAGCCTCCTGAGTAGCTGGGATTACAGACACGCACCACCATGCCCAAATAATTTTTGTATTTTTAGTAGAGACAGGGTTTCACCATGTTGGTCAGGCTGCTCTCAAGCTCCTGACCTCAGGTGATCCACCGGCCTTGGACCCCCAAAGTGCTAGGATTACAGGGGTGGATGCCGTCACTCTTAAGAACAACGGTTTCTATGCACTCAGAGCCTTCTGATAATTTGTTCCAGGCAAAAGATAACCAAATGTAATGGATGGACACATATGATTTTTGATACACTGCATCCATTCTCTGTTTTTTGGATAATTTTTCTCTATTCTTTTGTAGGAAATCACCCCTTCCCACTCCCAGTCCATGAATGTCCAGTGGGACTGACTCTACCTTGACTGTAGGAGAGGGCATGGGACACAGGACTGACCAGCCAGTAAGTCCCATTCCCATGGACATGGAAATTGGTTAAAGAACAGGCATGGCACGATTGGAGTCAGAGAGAGACAATGAGACTTTAGTCGGCCCTTTGGGGAGAGAAGCATACTCTCTTTTCCACCAGGCTTAACCTGGAAACAATGAGGGACTTGAGCCACTGGCAGTCATTTGACAAGTGGAGTTTGATCTTAGAGCCAAAAGGGAAGATAATAGCCACTGAATGAAGAGAACTTGAGCCCAGTGCCTTCATGGGAGCCCCGGATCAAGAGTTCACCTAACTCTAGTCTTTTTAGTCATCATGTGACCAATAGATTTCAACTTCAGCCCAAGCCAGGGTGAGTTAGAGCTGTTTGCTTCAGAGGAATACAAACAAAATGATGCACCTGTCCAGTTCATTGCTTTCCATTCCATGCTTCAAGTTAGTCACTCAAATAAGGGGGGCAGGTGGCTTTTGATGAAACACCATCAGGAAGCAGCCATTCCCTCAAGAAACATGGCACTGAAGTCATCATGTCAGAGACTCCATGTCTTCAAGAGGCCTGCTGCATGATCTTTAGAGACAGAATGGCAGAATTTTAAAGACAGATAGAACCTTAAAGAAGACCATATATTTAGAAGGTTGAAAATCCAAACGCATGCAAAGCCAAGAAGGGGATATGATTGAGTGAAGGGATCAGGAATGAGAAAGCAGCAACACAGGTACCGTGAAAAATGGCAAATGACACTCAGCCTCAGGGACCAGGAGCAGAAGGTGGTGGTGGGCACAGGGCTGCCTGGGGGGGGGCACCCATTCACCTACCTGAGCAGCCTCTGCTTAGTGACAGCTGATCATGTCAAGGCTCAAAGATGCAAGATTCTGTGTGAAAGCTTTCTATCTTTCTTTTCTCATATGTTAAGCAACTTTCATTTGGTTCTACTATTTCTTTCTTTCTTTAATTCAATAGCTTTAGAGGTACAAGTGGTATTTTTGTCACATGGATGAATTCTATAGCAGTGAAGTCTGAGCTTATAGTATACTGATCCCATCACCCAAATAGTGTACATTGTACCCGATAGATAATTTTTCATCCCTCATCCCCCTCCCATGATCTCTCTCTTCTGAGTCTCCAATGTTCATTTTACCTCTCTGTTTGCCTTTGCATACCCATAGCTTAGCTCCTACTTATAAGTGAAAAATGTGGTATCTGTTTTTTTTTTTTTAATTCTAGAGTAAATTTACTTAAAATAATGGCCTCCAGCTTCATCCTAGTTGCTACAAAAGACATTATTTTGTTATATTTTATGGCTGAACAGTATTCCATGGTGTATATGTGCCATGTGTTCTGGACCCACTCATCAGTTGATGGGCATTTAAGTTGGTTCCGTATCTTTGCGGATGTGAATTATGCAGTGGTAAACATACAAGTGCAGGTGTCTTTTTCACACAATGATTTATTTTCCTTTTTGAGATGAGAGTGAGATGAGAGAATCTCTAAATTCAGTTTTTCTGAAACTCAGGTCTCCTCAGGCCGATGGCATGCACTGTTGTGATATTATAAAACATGCAGAGTTGGTCTTTGATTATCGCTTGTATATGGTTTGTTTGGCCCCACCAAGTTTCAAGTTAAAATTTGATCCCCAATGTTGGAGGTGGGGCCTGGTGGGAGTGTTTGGGCCGTGGAGCTGGATTCCTCATGAATGGTTGATGTCCTTCTTGCAGGAGTGAATGGATCCTCACTCTTCATTCCCAAAGCACTGGTTGTTGACAAGAGCTGGCCCCTCCCACTAGCTCTCTTACTTCCTTCTCTCACCGTGTGATCTCTGCACACACCATCTCCCCTCCGTCTTCCACTGTTTTCACCTGAGGCCCTTGGAGAAGCAGATGCTGGCGCCATGCATGTACAGCCTGCAGAGCCATAAGCCAAATAAACCTCTTTTCTTTATAAATTAGCCAGCCTCAGGTATTCCTTTATGGCAACACAATCAGGCTAAGAAAAATCTTCAACCCTGTTTCCTAGCATACAACCCCTCAATCCTTAAAAGTTCCAAAGTGATGTCTCTTGTATCCCAATGAGTTGGCTGATGGCTGGCAGGCCTAGGTAGCTTCAGGATGGGGGTGGTCAATGGAAAGACCAAGTCATAACTAGATGGTTTGGGACTTTCAGCCCCACTCCCAACCTCCAGGGAGGAGAGAGAGACTGAAGAATAAGTTGATCACCAATAATTTAATCAATCATGCCTCTGTAATGAAGCATCCCTAAAAAACCAAAAAGACTAAGTGCAGAGAGCTTCCAGAGCATTGAACATGTGAAGGTTCTTAGAGCGTGGTGCACTAGGGAGGGCATGGGAGCTCCGTGCCCCTTCCCCCATGTCTCACCGTATGAATCTGTTTATCTGCATTCTTTGTAATATTCTTTAAAATAAGCTAATACACAAGTGTTTCCCTGACTTCTGCAAGTCACTGTAGCAAATTAATCAAACCCAAAGAGGGGTCCATAAAAACCCTGACTTGCAGCTGGGCAGTCAGAAGCACAAGCGAAATAACCTGAGACTTGCACCTGGCTTTGGAGGCAGGGGCTGTCTCGTGGGACGGAGCCCCCACCTTGTGGAACCTGATGCTGTCTTCAACTAGGCTGTGTCAGAACTGAGTTGAATTGGAGGATACTCAGCTGGTGTCTACTGCAAACTGATGCTTGCTTGGTATGTGTGGTAGGGGAACCTTCACACATTTGGTCATAGAAGTCTTCTGTGTTGATTGTTGTGGGTGGGATGAGAGCATAGGAAAAACAGTTCGTGTTTTTTACACTCAACTGTTAAAAGATCATGCACCTAGATGAAGGATTCAACGTCTTCAAAGATGAGTCATAATTTCCTGTTTCCAAACATAGTCATTGCAAATTAAGAGCATCTGATCTAATTTCAAAGACCTCAGCCACACCCTGGGTAAATATGTTAAGTGAGTCCTACAGAAAATATGGACACTCCAAAACATGAGTTTGCCTCTGATTTTAAAACAAGCAGTACAACACCAGCACAGCTTAGCTGGGATCTGTTCATCTGTGCATAGACAAGCAGGCATAAATGACCTTGGTTCTCTTCAAGCTGTTCTTCCCAGGGGTTCAAACATCTAATTAACTTAGCTGCTCATTGTTTATCCAGGAAAAAATCCAGAAACATCTCCTTTATGTCCATTAAACCAGCCAGTCTTAGGAAGCATCCAAAACCAGATTTTAGCCCTCCTGAGATGCCCGTGTCCAGAAAGGGATTTATTTTAACAATGAAACTTAATATTCCATTTGGTCCTAATTCTCTGGCACTGTAATTTTTTGGATGCATTATTACTGAATATTTCTCTTGCAGATGGTTATGTAATATCAACATTGGAGCTCGGCACATAATCAGTCATGAAAATTTTGTCCAGCTCATGAAATAAAAATCAGCAATCCTTGGAAGTTGGGTCAGATACTTCCATTACCTTCCTAGACATCTGAAGGCTGGGGATTTGCTCTAGGTGTTAATGAAAAGGCAGAGAGGCCAAAAAAAAAAAATTATTTCCTCTCCCTTGGAGGTAGTTTGGCTCTTCTCCACCTCTTGGAATATGCAGAGCTACCAAAAAATATATACAATTACAGGAATACAGAGATAGCTGGCTGTTTATGCAGTTGAAGAAAGGCTTCCCTCAGGGTGCAGCAACATTGTTTTTTAATTCTCTCTGGCCACAGCTGCCTGCTGTTTTACTCTGCATATAGTCAAGAGTAGATTATTTTATTTCTGGGAAAAGTAGGATGGTAGACTAAGCGGGAGTTCCACCTTGGGACCCTGGGTTCAAGTCCTGGCTCTGCCTCTGACTGGCAAGTCACTGAATCTTGTGGAGTTTTGAAACATCTGATAAACTGCATATGCACAGCTTTTATTCAAATAAATATGACCAGGACATATCTCCCTACTAAATGCATCCCTCCTTAGAAATCTTATCACGGTTGTCATTTTATAGGTTTGTCTGGGTTAATATTTGATGAATGTTGGTCCCTATGGCAGATGTTGTTAGTGCCTCCCCTACAGCCTCTCATTTTAGGGGTTTCAACCAGTTTCTGTGTCTCTGATTCTAAGAACTTTTATTGGAATCCTGGAAGGTGATTGTCTTGCAGGCTATAAATGCTAAAGAATTAACAGCTTGTGGCAGCAGCAGTCAACCAGTTATTCTCTGGAGTTGATGTATTAACACCCCAACCTCTTACCCTTTGGGAGGAATGATTCTGAGGTATGTATTTTTACATATTTTTAGCTTCCCATGGGTTTAAGCTTCAGTAGTTCACTGTGGCATCTGGCTTAATAGCACCCCTTTACTGACGACCTTCTCTTCTCTGTGTCACTACACCACTTCTCTACCAGTGTCACCTACACCTCCAAAGTAAACTACTTGTGCTGGAATCCTTGCCTCAGGATCTGCTTCTGAGGCATCCCAGCCTAAGATAGGCTTTTTTATAAGACTTTAAGTCTCAGAATGACTGTGTATGACTTATTCACCATCATCCAAAGCCTACCGCAGGGTATGGTAATAGGACTTCAGAAATAATTGAGGAAAAAAGGAGGAAATGTTTATTATTGCTGTTGTTGCTGCTGCTGTTATTCAGCGTGTAACACACAACCAACCCTTCACTAAGCAGAGTCAGCAATTCATCTCTGATTCTTGGGAAAAAAAAAATCATGTTTTGGGATTCCTGTTTTCTTTAGTGAAAATGAGAACAGGGTTGGGAATCCATGCTCCTTGGGGAAGGGCTGCCAGGCAGAAGGTCAGAACTCCAGAGGCAGAGAGGATTTGATATTTAGTGTGAGAGCCTCCAAGGCTGTCAGCTCTGTGACAGACACTTACCGTCTCAAGGAGGTAATTCGGAATTAAAGTCAAATTGACAAGCCAATCCTATAATTGAGGCTAAAAGCAAGAGAAGCTAGAAGCTGTAGGTATAGTTGGTGGCATGAAGGACAGGCATGTCACCTCTGGAAAAAGTACGAGTTAGATCGGCATACCACCTCCTAGTGCCAGTGACTCAGAGGTTTCAGTGAAACATGCCTGGGATTAGTCTGCAGTGAAGGCCAGCCTCATCCAGCTCCTGACGAGGGGTCATTTGTAGCTTAAAGAGGTGCCATCAGCTTTAATAGACTTCAAAACTCACCTTAAAGTCACTGACACTTCACAGGGCCCGGTTTTCCAGTATAATTCCCACCTGCTGGCCCATTTCACCTCATTCAGGAATGGGTTTGAGAAGCAAAAGAATCCAAAGACTTTGTGCTTCAAGACCAAAAGAATCACATTAGCCCAGAGATCACAAATTGAAATGTCTACAGTCACCTGGCCAGGACCTGCTAAGTCCGAATGAATAACTGCTTCTCAGTCACAAGGCAGAAGTTCAGATCCAGTGTGGCCAGACTTTTTCATGAGAAGCTATATATCCAGGTTTATGAGTAAAAATTATTCTGTTCTTCAATATTAATAATTAATTAGTATTTTTAAAGTAATAAAACTAAATAATAAAATTACTATTCAGGCAAGATTGGTTGTCAGTTGGTACTCACCAGCTCAGCTGTCAGGATTGTTAAATATTAAAATCATTCCATGTAAATTGGTAAACAGGCCAGGTGCAGTGGTTCATGCCTGTAATTTCAGCACTTTGGGAGGCCAAGGCAGGAGGATCCCTTGATCCTATAAGTTTGAGACCAGACTGTGCAACATAACAAGGTCCTATCTTTACAAACATATAACTAAAAATTAGCCAGGCATGGTGGTGCATGCCTGTAGTCCCAGCTAGTCAGGAGGCTGAGGTGGGAGGATTGCAGGAGCCCAGGAGTTCAAGTCTGCAGTGAGCTGTGACTGTGCCACCCCATTCTAGTCTGTTCAACAAAGTGAGACTCCACCTCATAATAAATAAATAGGTAAATAGTCATTATCCTAAGCCCCCTAAATGACCTCCCCACCATCCTGGTACCTGTGATGTGCCCAAGAATCTGTCAAACTGCTCTGTCATTCAGCAACTAAAGGGCAAACAACTAACTGACAGATCACCTCAAGAATCCTGTTTCATAAAACAACAACAAGAAGAAAATCCATTAAAAAGTGGGAAAAGAGCATGAACAGACACTTCTCAAGAGAAGACATACAAGCATCCCACAAACATATTTTTAAAATCCACATCATTACTAGTCATCACAGAAATGAAAATCAGAACCATAATGAGATACCATTTCACACCAGTCAAAATGGCTATTAAAAGTCAAAAAATAGATATTGGTGAGATTGTGGAGAAAAGAAAATGCTTATACAGTGTTGATGGCAAAAATGTAAATTAATATAACTTCTATGGAAAAGAATATGGAGATTTTTCAAAGAGTTAAAATAGAACTACCCTAAATCATTATATCAAAAAGACGCCTGTACTATTATGGGTATTGCAAAACCATTAGCAATAGCAAAGACATGGAATCAAACCAGGTGCCCATAAATGGTAGACTGGCTAAAGAAAATGTGAGATATATATATGTAGATAGATAGATATATGAGATATATATATATGACATACATATGAGATATATATCTGGGATATATATCACATACATATCACATATATCTATCTATATAAATAGAATACTACACAGCCATAAAAAAGAATAAAATCGTGTCCTTTGCAGCAACATGGATGGAATCCAGTTTGAGACTCCTAATTTATTACAAACCCAAGACCCTGAGCACCCAGGCCAGGGCTCTGTCTTTTAAATCAATAGCTACCAAATCTGTGGAGAGGTGTGGCTTGTTAAAAACAGATTCATTCTCTACCCCACTGCTGCCAAAACTCTGGGGTGGTACCCAGCTCATGCTTTTTTTAAGAGCTCCCTACATAATTCTGATGATCAGAAGATCTGCAAAACATTGTTGCAAACTGTGCCATTGTCACGTCACCACACTTTAGCCACCCTCATCCCTATGCAGGAGAAATTTTGAAATAAGAAGAGGATCTATGAAGAAAATATTCAAATAATTCTTAACAGATTTTTACACAGAAGACATGCGTGTGTGTGTGTGTGTGTGTTAGGATGACAAACTGGTTTTTCCCCCAAGCCTCTGAAATCTGTCTTATTGCTGTACTAAATAAATAAAATAAAAAAGGGAAGTTTCAAAGACTGATAGTGATGGATCAGCAGAGAAACGGATATGTCATGTTATCAGAATGGGACAGGTCTGGGTTTAAACCCTAGCACCATTGCTTAGACGATATTTTGCTTCCTCAGGCATCTCACTTAAGGTTCTGCACTTTACATCTCCATCTATAAACTAGGGCAGCAATTCCTACCAGGTGAAGTAACTGCAGGTTTTGGAAATAAAGTTGTCAGTTCTGGATTACGCCGGCAGTGGATTCATCAGGAACAACAGGAGCCTCATGCAGAGCCGGGTGAACATGTGGCTTCTGCTCACAGGGATGGCAGAACAGACTTAGCAGCCTGTGTCCAAGCCCAGGCACAAAGGCGAGGACATCCCAGGCCCCTGGGATTCCTTTGTCACCTCTGACACTCACACTGATGAGGCCCAACTCGCCTGTCAACAACTGATTCTGGATTTTCTTTTTCTTTTTTTTTTTTTTAGCAGTGATTTGGAGTTATCTGTGTATTTCTACTGTCACACCCTCCATGTAACTTTAGAACCAACCTTAGTCATAAAGCATTTTGCACAGTACTGGCATATAGGGGCAGCCACAGTGACCATGACTCTGGCTGGAAGGTGTGGCATGCTGATTGAGAATCCCACTGTAGACCAGACAGACCAAGGTGCAGCTACACAACTGTGGATGTTATTTCTAAATAATGTCTTTGAGTCTCAAATTCACTATCAGTGAAATGAAGACAATAATGGTAGCTCCTACATCACATTATTGCAAAAGCTAAATGAGCTAATCTAGGAGATGGCTTAGCATAGTGCCTGGCATGTAATAGATACTCAATAAATGTTGTCATTGGTAATATTACCATTAATGTCATCATTCAACCTCACATTTGAGGGAACCTTGACAATAACATGTAAGATTTGGTGATAGGACTAGCAGCCTAACAATGGCTACCAAACCTGAGAAAGATCCCCTCAATTCCCTGAGTCCAGCAGAAAGGTGTTGGCACTATGGCTTCAGGCCACAACCAGCTGAGAAAAATAGCTCTAGAAGAAGGCATCTCTAAGTCTGAAGCCTTGCTGCAGAAGGACTGCTGGAAACCCAGCAACCACTGTCAGCCTTGTTCCTGGGGCTCAGCCAAGGGATGCCAAGGAGGAATGCTGGGAGATCTTGAGTTTCTGGTGGCCCAGGGGTGTCTGGAAAATACCACCTGCAGATCTCAGATCTCGACCACTTATGGACAATGTGTAAGTTAGACAGGCAGGCTATCAACCCAGGATTCCAAGACAGGCTTCATGTTGCTAGATCTAAATGTTGACTCTTCCCTGAACACTCCAGGATGCAGCACAGAGCCCAGCAGTAAGGAGACGAACTTCCAGACAGAACAGCTGGATTCAGAGCCCAGCTCTCCCACAGCCTCAGGGTGTCATTGGAAGGATCAGACACCATTATGTAAAGTTGCTATAGAGTGTACATCGGGATAATTATTATTAACATCATTACTACATGGGCTACAAGTTTTCATCACAATACTCAGTGTGCAAAAGATGTAACTTTCTATAACTGAAGTCAATTTTTTACAGTTCACATTTTTGTCTGATGCAGAAGTGTCATATAGTTACCTCCAGATAAACTCATTTTCTTCTGGATAAATGCAGAAGTTTCAGGATCAAAAATGTTTCCTTCTCCCCCACCTTCTGCCTCTGGATGGGGAATCTCAGACAGCTCAGATGGGGGTGGGGAACAGGGCAACTCCTCATCTGAGTCTTGGTATCAAGGAGGTGTCAGGTCCGCAGTCATTCTGACATCTGTGTCTCCTTCAGACCCAGGAGCCCTCTCCTGGCCACTTTCAAACTGGCCTCAGGTACAGAAAACGTTTGTCTGCTTCCTTTTGTCTCTACTTTGGGGGACTGTCTCAGGCCCTTTGGTACCTAGACACACAAAGCACCATTCATTTGCATTGACTAGGGTAGAGGTGCTTTGGGGCTCCCTTAAAAGTCACTATAAAGACATTCCATCCCTCTGAAACACATGGGGGTCCCTAAGCATTCATCCACCAGCTATCTTTGGGTCTCAGCAAGGCACAGACTCATGAGCAGGACAGATGCTGTATCTGCCCTTATGGAGCCAGCAACAGAAGACAAATAATAAACCAGTAAGCAAATCAATATACCTGGGATTTCAAATCAAGAAATCTCGATGGAGGTAAAATGGGAGGAAGTGATAGAAAAAACCAGGGTGGGGGCCCCTTCTGAAGTCACCGGGACCAGGGAGGGCTGCAGAAGGAGGTGGTGGCTGCAGTGGGGCCCCCAGAGAGGAGAAGCCTCTGCATGGAGAGGAGGGTGCAGAAGGAGGCAGGATGGACACTCAGGTGGGAAAACAGCCTGTGGGGAGAAGGCCTTAAGAGGCCTGGGCCTGAGCTGGGCTTGGAAGCAAGGTCAGCATGACTGGAACACAGTCAGCGAAAAGGCAGAGCCGGGCCTGAAGGGCACAGCCACGAGTGTTTATCCTGAGAAAAATGTGAAGTCACAGAAACTTCCATTTTAGGGCTTATTTTTAATTGTTGAAGGATTTTATCCAAGGATGAGATACATATTTTTGCCCATGAAAGTATTCTGTTAGCAACAGATCTCAACAGAAGCAGTCCAGCCACTCCCAGAAGACATGACAAACCTGTGGGGATATTTGTGACTGTCACAATGCTTTGAGCACACTATCAGCATTGGGGATGCCCAGGGATGCTAAACGTCCTTCAATGGACAGGAAAGTCCTGCACAGTGAAGACCTCAGATGCCACAAACGTGTTTGTGATGAGATTCACTGGGGATCTAGTAGCTACTTGGAAACAAGAGTAGAGGGAGGCTGGGCACAGTGACATGAGCCTGTGGTCTCAGTCACTCAAGAGCCTGAGGCTGGAGGATCGCTTGAGCGCAGGAGGTTGAGGCTGCAGTGAGCTCTGATCTCCCCTCTTCACTTCAGCTTGGGGGACAGAGATCCTATTTAAAAGTAAGAGTAGAGAGAGAACAAGTGGTAGCAGGGACAGAATTAGGACAGTACTGGAGTTTTCCAGGTGGGAAAAGATGATGCTGAGATGGGGCTGGAGCCTCAGAAACAGAGAACAGTGGAAAAGCAGGCAGACACAGCAGACACTGAGCTGAGTACACAGTGTTTTGTGTTAGTGAGATGTGGTCCCAGCGTCAGCAGCGCTCCTGGTGGCCAGGAGCAATTGTCTGGAGTTGGCAGCTAAGGAGAACCTATGTGAAAAGCACCTGGCTCAGCCAGTCACTCAGAGGTGGCATAAAGAGGGTTTAGAGGGAAGCGAAAGGAAGTTTGTCTGGAAAAGGACCCTGTGGGCAAGTTTTTGCTGAAGGGCATGGTATCTATCCAGGAATGCTCCAGTGAGCTTCCCAAATGTAAAGACACTAGTTCCTCCCTCTATGAAGGGATTCCCCCTAGAAGTCCACCAGAATTACCACTTCCCTTCCTTCCCCACGCCCCTAACCAAGCCTCACAACTGTAATTTGAGAGTTTTCCACAACTCTTTAAAGCCTCTGAATATTTGCCTATCACTTGGAAAATTAGTTGCCATATGTAATTAGGCTACTTTGGCATATATTCATCTGAAATGTGAACATGTTATTAATAACGAAAGCAAACATATGGAGCAGGTGTCCCTGCTCTGCCGAGAGAGGGTGGCTAAGTCGTGAGCTCTGCCCACGAATCCTCGCTGTGCCTCCCCCAGTCAAGAAGGCAGCATGACTAGGAAAGACCTCGCAGAGCCACAGAACCTTGCAGGAGTCCTCACTGGAGGTTATTTACTGGGGCCCCACACTCTGAATGTAGTGTTAGCATTCATTCCAGTAGATGCTCCTCACTTGGGGCAAATTCAAAAAACAATCCCATTCAGAAAACACTTGTTGTGTCTCTTCTCTGCCTCTCAATCAGCCCTAATCTGTATCCTCTTGTGGACTGACAAAGATTGCAGAAGAGACCCTAGAATGAGGACAACCTAAGGTTCATGGTGTGGACAGAAATATACTAGGTGAGAAATGGGAGGTGCAAGTGATTGGGAATCATTAGGGGCTCTGCCCAGCTGCCCTGTTGTGTTACAAAGGTGCCCACACCTCAGGACGCTTCCTGTGGGTCTGCTGCCCTTTCCCACAGGCGGCATGGCCCTGAGGTGGACACCCACACATGCAAGTATTCATGTGAACTTCCAGACATCAAGGACAGCATTTAAAACAAGCATACCTAAAGCCACGGTATTGAAACTAGGTCACAACGTTAGGCTACAGTGGGGAAACAAACCATGCTCTCTCTCTCTCTCAACTCCCTGATTAATTCACTATAGCCAATTTGAATTTGGAAATTAAAATTAATTTTTTAAAGTTTTGTAAGTTTTTAGGTCAGTTTGTTCTGTCTGTCACATTAAATCACCTGAGAGAATGTATTTGCCATAGATCAGACTTTCTTTTTTTTTTTTTTTTTTATTATACTTTAAGTTCTAGGGTACATGTGCATAACGTGCAGGTTTGTTACATATGTATATATGTGCCATGTTGGTGTGCTGCACCCATCAACTCATCAGCACCCATCAATTCATCATTTATATCAGGTATAACTCCCCAATGCAATCCCTCCCCCCTCCCCCCTCCCCATGATAGGCCCCATTGTGTGATGTTCCCCTTCCCGAGTCCAAGTGAGCTCATTGTTCAGTTCCCACCTATGAGTGAGAACAGGCGGTGTTTGGTTTTCTCTTCTTGTGATAGTTTGCTAAGAATGATGGTTTCCAGCTGCATCCATGTCCCTACAAAGGATGCAAACTCATCCTTTTTTATGGCTGCATAGTATTCCATGGTGTATATGTGCCACATTTTCTTAATCCAGTCTGTCACTGATGGACATTTGGGTTGATTCCAAGTCTTTGCTATTGTGAATAGTGCCTCAATAAACATACGTGTGCATGTGTCTTTGTAGTAGCATAATTTATAATCCTTTGGGTATATACCCAGTAGTGGGATGGCTGGGTCATATGGTACATCTAGCTCTAGATCTTTGAGGAATTGCCATACTGTTTTCCATAATGGTTGAACTAGTTTACAATCCCACCAAGAGTGTAAAAGTGTTCCTATTTCTCCACATCCTCTCCAACACCTGTTGTTTCCTGATTTTTTAATGATTGCCATTCTAACTGGTGTGAGATGGTATCTCATTGTGGTTTTGATTTGCATTTCTCTGATGGCGAGTGATGATGAGCATTTTTTCATGTGTCTGTTGGCTGTATGAATGTCTTCTTTTGAGAAATGTCTGTTCTTTTAATTTCTTTTAAGAGCATTCTCATCAAGAAGTCTTCCCTAATTATGTTCAGTCAATCATAACAACATGGAATGGGGAATCCGTGCATTTAAAGGCAGTCTCACAGTGACACTTGGCTAGTAGGAACTAGAGATGTGCTGTCAGACGTTTCTGAACCATGTTGAAACATTAGATCTGAAATTGACCTTTGCCAACATGGATTATCCACACCACCATATCAGACTGGCTTGGGGAAAATTTGGTAAATCACTTTTCCATTCCAAATACATTTGGAGACCTGTGACTTTTTAAAAACATTTATGAGGTTATAGCAGACACTATTGTTGGGACCAATCCTCTCGGTTCACCTGAGGTCACCTGAAGCAGTGATAGTTGGTTCCCAGCTTGGTGACAGCCTCCCGCCTCAAGCATTTGCACCTGTCTGCTTCTCTGCTGAACTTTCTCCAGCACCACCAGTATTTGCTCCACTAAGTGGGGACATATGCCAGAACTTCAGGGGCAGGGCACCAGGGACAACCCTCAACTAACAGGGATGGGAGTCAGTGAATAAATGCCTCCGCCTCCCCACCTTCTGGTGAGACAATTCTAGGTGTGTTCCATGGAGTTTCTTAAAGGGTCTCCAGCCAGATAGATTCCCAGTGATCCACTCATATGCACAACCTTCATCAGCTTTCTCCGTCCCTGTCTCATTTCCCCACTCCCTCACTTGTGCTTCCTGAATTTGGCTCCAAGAGGATAGAATCACAAGTCCTTGAATCAGAGTCTGCTTCTGCAGGAACCCAAAATAAGACAGAGACAGAGATAGTTTTATAGATAAAATAATCCCCCTTCAACTGACAGGTTTTAGAACATGATGTTGCAGTAAACTCAGGCCCAGCTGCTCACCACCTGTCATGCTGAATACAAGAGGTGAGGTGTGGGGAAAGGCAAGTAACTTTTATTCCAAACACCAGCAGCTGGGGAGATGGCTGGGCTCAAGCCATGAAGAAACCATCTTCAATTGCAAGCTGGGTAAAGGGTGTAAGAAGGGAAACTTAGTATGAGAAACATATGGGGGTCGTGCAGGGTAAGGGTCTGCATGTCTCCTTCTGAGGGCTGTCTCGGGCGTCTGGAGGTCTGGTTGTTATTACCTTGACTGCAGCCTGGTCATGGTGAACTCACTGTTCAAGACTCCCCCTAAGTGGGAGAATTTCACGACGGGGGCCCATGCCTGGTTTAAGATGAGCCTCTGGGAGTGTTAAACAAGCACGCAGTTAGATAAGCATGCATGGGGCAAGGGGGCTTCTGGTGGGAAAGGGGGAAGAACACAAGTTTCAAAGTACACGTCAAGGCTGCATTTCTAAACTTAGAACAAAGAGTTCTGAATGCATTTGGAAGATACTTGGTTACAGTATTTTATTGTAAGTTTTTGGAAATGTGTGTGTGTCTATTTTTGTATTGCAGGTACATGCATAAACATTTTAAATAAATGAGATCAAATTATGCAATAAACAGAAAGATATACAACCAAGACTGCCTACTTAGCAGGAAGCTTTCTGTCCCAGATGCTGAGAATGCTGTGGGGGTCTCCTCAGAGACTGCCCACCCCAGAGTGCATGCAGCCCCTGAGTCGGTCCCCATATTGAGTTCTTGGCATCTGGGGAAGGAGAGACTATAATGGGGAAGACCAAGTGGAAGCCCCATCACTGGCCAAAATAATGACTCTGAAACAATATCGTATTCTTAGGGTAGGTGGGGAGGTGGGATTAGTGCCACCCTTAAAGGTCTTAGGAATGCAGGGGTAATAGTCCCTATTATATATTCATTTAACTCACTAATATGGCCCCTGAAGAACCAAATGAATTCTGAAAAATGGCTTTAAACTACTTAAGCCATAACCAAGTGTAGCCCATTTATAACTGAAATAAACTCACAAATAAATATGTGGGACCTTTGTAAAATAAGCAAAATAAAGTACTAAAGAGCAGAAAAGAAGATCTGAATAAATGGAGAGCCATATTAATGTTCCTGAAATTGAATATTTAATCAAAACCCCAGAGACTGTAATTCTTCCCATATGAATCCATCCTTTTAACAGTCTCAATCAAACATCAAAAGATTTATTTTAAGAATATGAAGGCAGTATTCTAAAATTAATTTTGAAAAATAAATGAACAATAATAGTCAAAAACTATATTCAAAAACATATTATTAATAGGAAAAGAAAGGGCAGGATGATTCTATTATTATTATATATATAATATACTATAAACTAAAATAATTTAATAGAGATAACAGAATTTTTTAAAATTTAAAAATAGAATACAGAGTGACACATTCAAAATCTGAAAGACCTCTAAAACTCAATTCCTTCTTAAAAGCAATGAGAACACTGCAGAAAAAAATACCAAAATAACTCTTCCAGAACTCTAAAAATTATCCAAAGACCTGCAAAAATGTAAGCCATGTTTATTCAAGAACAGCAGGTGAGTCTCGGTAGGTCGGTGAGCTTTGTGGTTCTGACTTGTCCCATATCATCCCACCCCAGTCCACAACAGCCATGAAAACCAGAAGCTCCACAACTATGTTTGTTCCCCAACCAGCAGTCTTGCAGCAACTGGAGAGACCCGGTTTAGGGAGCAGCAAAAACCCCCACCCCCAGAGAACTGACTCCACTTCATCTGTTGAGCAGCACCTTGGAAAAGCCCCATGCACAGGTCTTGTTATCATCTCACCTGATCCAGAAACTCATCAGGGAAAGTACTCAGCCAGGGTGTGTGTGGAAAACAGTAAGTGAGAGTTGTTTAACCTCACAGCTGCCTGAGAAAGTGATAGCAGTTGCAGCATATAAGAGAATGTCCAGAAAAGTAACAAGAAGATCTTGAAAAAGAGATGTTTACAGGGGACTTCAAACACTCGGAGATATTCCTGTGACCCAGCAGGTCGTGGGCATGAGCAAGGCTCTGACCCGCCCAGGAAAAACCTGAGAAACCCCAATCTCTCACTTCTGGCAGACCTCAAGTTCCTGCATCAGCAGGCAGCAAAGGCTGAAGCTGAACTCTAGACTGCCAGAGTGCTGGAGGCATCTCACCCTGACACAGAGAGAGCCCTCAGAAAGGTGTAGAAGGCTCACTGGAGACATCACACCCAGCACAGAGGACAGAGAGCCCTTGGCGAGGTGTAGAAGGCTCACTGGGGACATCATGCCCAACACAGAGGAGAGAGAGCCCTCGGTGAGGTATAGAAGGCTCACTGGAGG
>NC_045454.1:28780162-28812762 GCF_002776525.5 Piliocolobus tephrosceles | reverse complement strand
CTTGGTGAGGTGTAGAAGGCTCACTGGAGGCATCAGACCCCAACACAGAGAGAGAGCCCTCAGTGAGGTGTAGAAGGCTCACTGGAGGCATCACACTCCATAACAGAGGGAGAGGGCCCTCAGCAAGGTGTAAAAGGCTTACTGGAGGCATCACATCCTAACACAGAGGAGAGCAAGCTCTTGACAAGGTGTAGAAGGCTCAATAGAGACATCATGCCCTGACACAGAGAAAGAGAGAGAGAGAGAGCCCTCGGCAAGGTGTAGAAGGCTCACTAGAGGCACGATGCCCCAACATAGAGGGAGAGCACCTTTGGCAAGGTGCAGAAGGCTCACTGGAGGCATCCAACCCTGACACACAGAGTGAGAGCCCTCAGCAAGATGTAGAAAGCCCATTGGAGTCATCACATTCCAAAACAGAGAGAGCCCTCAGCAAAGTGTGGAAGGCTCACTGGAGTCATCACACCCAAACACGAAGAGAAAGTGCTCTGTGAGGTGTAGAAGGCTCACCAGACACAGAAAGAGAGAGAGAGAGCCCTTGGCAAGGTGTGGAAGGCTCACTGGTTCAAGGCTTCCAAGGGATTTGTTCAATCATTTGCTGACCACTGAGCCAACCAAGCATAGACGTCAATAGTTTCACTGTATATTACAGGAAACAAGGACCTCACAAAGTTAGTCCAGAAAAATCACTAAACAGCAAATAGCAACAACAGATCCTAGGGAGAGGGAGTGACTGGTTTCCAGATCTTTCAAGTTATATTATTTTAAACGTCCAATTTTTAACAAAAACTTCTGAAAAATGCTAAGAAACAGGAAAGTATGATACACACACATGTACACGCATGTGCACGCACCCACACGCACACACATGCACAACACATACACACATATGCACACACATGCACGAACATACACACATGCACACACACAGTCACAAGAAACTGTTTGAGGGACCCCAGATATTGTCTTTACTAGAAAGACTGTAATTGGCTTTTACAAGTATGTAAAGTATGAAAATAATGAACACCAAATGGAGAATATTAATAAAGAGATAGAAAATACTTAAAACACTAATGGAAACTCTGGAGGTGAAAGAAACAATTTAAAAAAAAAAATCAATGGACTGTAGACTCTACCTTAGCTAAACAAAAAGCAGCAGAAACCTCTGCAGATGTAAATGTCCCTGTCTGACAGCTTTGAAGAGAGCAGTGGTTCCCCCAGCATGGAGGTTGAGAACTGAGAATGGACAGACTGCCTGCTTAAGTGGGATCCCAACCCCTGAGTAGCCAAACTGGGAGACATCCCCCACTACGTGCAGACTAACACATCACACCTCACGTGGCTGGGTACACCTCTGAAACGAAGCTTCCAGAGCAAGAATCAGACAGCAACACTTGCTGTTCAGCAATATTCTATCTTCTGCAGCCTCCACTGCTGATACCCAGGCAAACAGGGTCTGGAGTAGACCTCAAGCAAACTCCAACAGACCTGCAGCTGAGGGTCCTGACTGTTAGAAGGAAAACTAACAAACAGAAAGGACACCCACACCAAAAACCCATCAGTACGTCACCATTATCAGAGACCAAAGGCAGATAAAACCACAAAGATGGGGAAAAAGCAATGCAGAAAAGCTGGAAATTCAAAAAATCAGAGCACATCTCCCCTTCCAAAGGAATGCAGCTCATCACCAGCAATGGAACAAAGCTGGACGGAGAATGACTTTGATGAGCTGAGAGAAGGCTTCAGTAAATCAAACTTCTCAGAGTTAAAGGAGGAACTGCATACCCAGCGCAAAGAAATTAAAACCTTGAAAAAAGAATGGAAGAATGGATAACTAGAATAACCAATGCAAAGAAGTCCATAAACGAACTGATAGAGATGAAAACCACGACAAGAGACCTATGTGACAAACGCACAAGTTTCAGTAACCGACTCGATCAACTGGAAGAAAGAGTATCAGCGATTGAGGATCAAATGAATGAAATGAAGCGAGAAGAGAAACCAAAAGAAAAAAGAAGAAAAAGAAATGAACAAAGCCTGCAAGAAGTATGGGATTATGTAAAAAGACCAAATCTACGTCTGATTGGGGTGCCTGAGTGTGAGGGGGAGAATGGAAACAAGTTGGAAAACACTCTTTAGGATATCATCCAGGAGAACTTCCCCAGCCTAGTAGGGCAGGCCAACATTCAAATTCAGGAAATGCAGAGAACGCCACAAAGATACTCCTCCAGAAGAGCAACTCCAAGACACATAATTGCCAGATTCACCAAAGTTGAAATGAAGGAAAATATCTTAACGGCAGCCAGAGAGAAAGGTCGCGTTACCCACAAAGGGAAGCCCATCAGACTAACAGCAGATCTCTCGGCAGAAACTCTACAAGCCAGAAGAGAGTGGGGGCCAATAATCAACATTCTTGAAGAAAAGGATTTTCAACCCAGAATTTCATATCCAGCCAAACTAAGTTTCATAAGTGAAGGAGAAATAAAATCCTTTACAGATAAGCAAATGCTTAGAGATTTTGTCACCACCAGACCTGCCTTACAAGAAACCCTGAAGGAAGCCCTAAACATGGAAAGGAACAACCGGTACCAGCCATTGCAAAAACATGCCAAAATGTAAAGACCATCGAGGCTAGGAAGAAACTGCATCAACTAATGAGCAAAATAACCAGTTAATATCATAATGGCAGGATCAAGTTCACACATAACAATATGAACCTTAAATGTAAATGGACTAAATGGTCCAATTAAAAGACACAGACTGGCAAATTGGATAAAGAGTCAAGACCCATCAGTTTGCTGTATTCAGGAGGCCCATCTCACATGCAGAGACACACATAGGCTCAAAATAAAGGGATGGAGGAAGATCTACCAAGCAAATGGAGAACAAAAAAAAAGCAGGGGTTGCAATCCTAGTCTCTGATAAAACAGACTTTAAACCATCAAAGATCAAAAGAGACAAAGAAGGCCATTACATAATGGTAAAGGGATCAATTCAACAGGAAGAGCTAACTATCCTAAATATATATGCACCCAATACAGCACCCAGATTCATAAAGCAAGTCCTTAGAGACTTACAAAGAGACTTAGACTCCCATACAATAACAATGACAGTGAAGACTTTAACACTTCACTGTCAACATTAGACAGATCAATGAGACAGAAAGTTAACAAGGATATCCAGGAATTGAACTCAACTCTGCACCAGGAAGAAGTTGAATCCCTGAATAGACCAATAGTAGGCTCTGAAATTGAGGCAATAATTAATAGCCTACCAACCAAAAAAAGTCGAGGACCAGACAGATTCACAGCCGAATTCTACAAGGAGCTGGTACCATTCCTTCTGAAACTATTCCAATCAATAGAAAAAGGGGAATCCTCCCTAACTCGTTTTATGGGGCCAACATCATCCTGATACCAAAGCCTGGCAGACACAACAAAAAAAGAGAATTTTAGACCAGTATCACTGATGTACATCGATGCAAAAATTCTCAATAAAATACTGGCAAACCGAATCCAGCAGCACATCAAAAAGTTTATCTGCCATGATCAAGTGGGCTTCATCCCTGGGATGCAAGGCTGGTTCAACATATGCAAATCAATAAACGTAATCCATCACATAAACAGAACCAAAGACAAAAACCACAAAAAAGGTCTTTGACAAAATTCAACAGCCCTTCATGCTAAAAACTCTCAATAAATTCGGTATTGATGGAACGTATCTCAAAATAATAAGAGCTATTTATGACAAACCCACAGCTAATATCATACTGAATGGGCAAAAACTGGAAAAATTCCCTTTGAAAACTGGCACAAGACAGGGATGCCCTCTCTTACCACTCCTTATCAACATAGTGTTGGAAGTTCTGGCTAGGGCAACCAGGCAAGAGAAAGAAATCAAGGGTATTCAGTTAGGAAAAGAAGAAGTCAAATTGTCCCTGTTTGCAGATGACATGATTGTATATTTAGAAAACCCTATCATCTCAGCCAAAAATCTCCTTAAGCTGATAAGCAACTTCAGCAAAGTCTTAGGATACAAAATCAATATGCAGAAATCACAAGCATTCCCATATACCAATAACAGACAAACAGACAGCCAAATCATGAGTGAACTCCCATTCACAGTTGCTACAAAGAGGATAAAATACCTAGGAATCCAACTTACAAGGGATGTGAAGGACCTCTTCAAGGAGAACTACAAACCACTGCTCAGTGAAATAAAAGAGGACACAAACAATTGGAAGAACATACCATGCTCATGGATAGGAAGAATCAATATCATGAAATGGCCATACTGCCCAAGGTAATTTATAGATTCAGTGCCATTCCCATTAAGCTACCAATGACTTTCTTCACAGAATTGGAAAAAACTGCTTTAAAGTTCATATGGAACCAAAAAAGACCCCACATTGCCAAGACAATCCTAAGTCAAAAGAACAAAGCTAGAGGCATCATGCTACCTTACTTCAAACTATACTACAAGTCTACAGTAACCAAAACAGCATGGTACTGGTACCAAAGCAGAGATATAGACCAATGGAACAGAACAGAGCCCTCAGAAATAATACCACACATCTGCAGCCATCTGATCCTTGACAAACCTGATAAAAACACGAAATGGGGAACAGATTCCCTATTTAATAAACAGTGCTGGGAAAATTGGCTAGCCATAAGTAGAAAGCTGAAACTGGATCCTTTCCTTACTCCTTATACAAAAGTTAATTCAAGATGTATTAGAGACTTAAATGTTAGACCTAAAACCATAAAAGCCCTAGAAAAAAGCCTAGATAATACCTTTTAGGACATAGGCACAGGAAAGGACTTCATTTCTAAAACACCAAAAGCAATGGCAACAAAAGTCAAAATTGACAAATGGGATCTAATTAAATTAAAGAGCTTCTGCACAGCAAAAGAAACTACCATCAGAGTGAACAGGCAACCTACAGAATGGGAGAAAATTTTTGGAATCTACTCATCTGACAAAGGGCTAATATCCAGAACCTACAAAGAACTCAAACAAATTTACAAGAACAAAACAGACAACCCCATCAAAAAGTGGGCAAAGTATATGAATAGACACTTCTCAAAAGAAGACATTTATACAGCTAACAGACACATGAAAAAATGCTCATCATCACTCGCCATCAGAGAAATGCAAATCAAAACCACAATGAGATCCATCTCACACCAGTTAGAATGGCAATCATTAAAAAAATTAGGAAACAACAGGTGCTGGAGAGGATGTGGAGAAATAGGAACACTTTTACACTGTTGGTGGGACTGTAAACTAGTTCAACCATTGTGGAAAACAGTGTGGTGATTCCTTAAGGATCTAGAACTAGAAATACCATTTGACCCAGCCATCCCATTACTGGGTGTATACCCAAAATATTATAAATCATGCTGCTATAAAGACACATGCACACATATGTTTATTGCAGCACTATTCACAATAGCAAAGACTTGGAATCAACCGAAATGTCCATCAGTGACAGACTAGATTAAGAAAATGTCACACATATACACCATGGAATACTATGCAGCCATAAAAAAGGATGAGTTTGCGTCCTTTGTAGGGACATGAATGCAGCTGGAAACCATCATTCTTAGCAAACTATCACAAGAACAGAAAACCAAACACCGCATGTTCTCACTCACAGGTGGGAATTGAACAATGAGATCACTTGGACACAGGAAGGGGAACATCACACACCGGGGCCTATTGTGGGGTGGGGGGGAGGGGATAGCATTAGGAGATATACCTAATGTAAATGATGAGTTAATGGGTGCAGCACACCAACATGGCACATGTATACATGTGTAACAAACCTGCATGTTGTGCACATGTACCCTAGAACTTAAAGTATAATAATAATAATAATAATAAATCAATGGAGATCAAACAGCAGATTTTAGTTTTAAAAAAAAAGAATCAGAAAACTTGAAGATGCATTAACTGAGATTGTTCAGTCAAGAAAGAGAAAACAGAATTATGAAACATGAACAGAGCTTCAGAGACCTGTAGGACACCATCATGCAAACCAAATAAACATAACAGTCAGAGGAGAGGAGAGAAAGCGGCTAAAATAGCTTTGCAAAAAGAATGGTCAAAAACCTCCCATATTTGGTGGAAATCATTAAACACTATGAAATTCAAAAAACTCCTAATAAAATAAATTCAAAATGGGCCAAACCCGGACACATTATAGTCAAACTGACAAAATGTGGAGTGCAGAAATACACAGTCAGAGCTGATCATTTAGTATATAGTATAAGTGGCATTTCAATTCACTGAGGAAACCTGCATTGTTGTTAATACAGTTGGGCCACCAGGTTAGTGATTTAGAAAACCTAATACATATCTCTCTAGGTTCATATGCGTCATCACACATGACATAATTTCCTGCTTGTTTAAGGCTGTATTGTGTGTATATACCACATTTTGTTTATACATTCATCCACTGTTGGACACTTAGGTTGATTCCATACATTGGCTATTTTGAATAATGCTGAAATGAAAAAGGCAGTGCAGATATCTCTTAGGCATATCCATTTCAATTCATTTGCATCTGTACTTAGGAGTGGGAGATACAGTTTTGATATTTGTCTTCTCCAAATCTCATGTTGAAATGTGATCCTCAGTGTTGGAGGTGGGGTCTGGTGGGAGATGTTTGGGGTGAATCCCTCATGAACGGCTTGGGGCCCTCCCCACAGTAATACGTGAGTTCTCGCTCTATTAGTTCACATGACCTGGTTGTGTGAAAGAGTGTGGTGCCTCCTGCTGCTGCTCCATCTCCCACCACGTGACACCCGGCTCCTCTTTCCCTCTGCCATGATTGAAAGCTTCCTGAGGTTCTGAGCAGAAGCAGATGCTGACGCCATGCTTGCACAGCCTACCGAGCCACGAGCCTCGGGTATTTCTTTATACCGATGTAAAACAGACAAACACAGTGGATTGCTGGCCCAATTATATTGTTAATTTTTTGAGGACACTTCATACTATTGTCCAAAATGACTGGACTAATTGACATTCCTACCAACGGTATGTCAGTGTTTCTTTATCTCCACTTCCTGGCCAGCACGTACCTTTCATCACCTGAACGGTAGCCATTCTAACAGGCGGGAGGTTACAGCACGTGTTGTAAATCTCTCATTGAGGTTTTCTTTTTTTTTTTTTTTTTTTTGAGACACAGTCTCGCTCTCTCACCCAGGCTGGAGTGCAGTGGCACGATCTTGGCTCACTGCAAGCTCCGCCTCCCAGGTTCACACCGTTCTCCTGCCTCAGCCTCCTGAGCAGCTGGGACTACAGGCGCTCGCCACCACGCCCGGCTAATTTTTTGTATTTTTAGTAAAGACGGGGTTTCACCATGATAGCCAGGGTGGTCTCGATCTCCTGACCTCATGATCCACCCGTCTCGGCCTCCCAAAGTGCTGGGATTACAGGCGTGAGTCACCACGCCCGGCCTCACTGAGGTTTACATTTTCATTATGTGATGATTAGAGAGGTTGAGCATTTTTTCATACATTTGTTGGCTATTTGTGTGCTTTCTCTGGAGAACTGCCTGTTCATATTATTCATCCATTCTTCCAGTAGCTTATGTGTTTTCTTGCTATTGAGTTATTTGAATTCCTTACATATTTTTTACACTAGCCCCTTGTCAGACTTATAATTGGAAAATATTTTCTTCCAATTAATGGATTGTCTCTTCACTCTGTAGATTGTTTCTTTGTTATACAGAAGGAGGACATAAGTGAAATAAGCCAAGCACAGAGAGACAAATACTGTATTACTGCACTCATATGTGGAATCAAAGAAAGTCAGTCTCATAGAAACAGAGGGTAGAAAGGTGGTTACCAAGGCTGAGAGAAGGGAGGAGGAAGGGGAAAGGGGACAAAGGGAAAGTTGATCAAAGGGTACAAAGTTTCAGTTACATTGTAGGAATAAGTTTTTGTCATCTATTGCACTGTACAATTACCACAATTAAGACTAATGTATATATACAGATATATATTTTTTGAGACAGGGTCTCACTTTGTCACCCAGGCTGGAGTGCAGTGGCACAAACATGGCTCACTGTAGCCTCAACCTCCCAAGCTCAAGGGATCCTTCCACTTGAGCCCCTACAAGTAGCTGGGGCTAAAGTTACATGCTCTGCCAAGTTAATTTTTATATTTTTTGTACAGAGTGGGTTTCACCATGTTGCCCATGCTGGTCTTGAACTCCTGAGCTTAAAGGATCTTCCTGCCGCGGCCTCCCAAAGCGCTGGGATTACAAGCATGAGCCACCATGCCTGGCCAATAATGCATATTTTAAAATTGCTAAAAGAATAGATTTGTGACATTCTCTCTACAGGAAACATGGTAAGTTGTTGAGGTGATGGATATGTTGATTAGCTTGATTTAATCTTTACACAAGGTATCCAAACATCACATTGTATCATGTAAAAAGTACAATTATTGTCTGTCAATTTCAAAATAAATAAATAATCCAGTTAAATAAATAAGGATATAACCAAATAATGAAATTCATAAAAGTTATATGATTAATTTACATCCCCCAGAAAGATGTGACACATACGTTTTAAATATATTATCTGTGCCAGGTCCTATTCTAACAAGATGCTAAAGATATATTAGTAAACAAAACAAAATTCCTGCCTTCTTGGAGCCTGTATTTTAATGGAGGGGGACAGACAATAAACACATAAATAACTGGAATGCATGGAATGTCAGACGGTGGCAGCTGTGATGGAGAATGATACAGCAGGAAGGACTGAGGAGTCTGAGGAGCTGAAAGAAGGGAGGGTTGAAATTCCAAATAAGGTGCTTGCAGAAGGCTCCAATGAGAGGATGACATGTGAGCAAAGACCCAATGGAGGTGATGAGCTAACAAGTTATGTCAATAACTAGGGGGAAGGAATCCAAGGCAGTGCTAAGGTCCTAGGGTGGCAGTGTGCCTGGTGTGTTCAAGGAATGCTAAGAAGGCCAGGTGGCTAGAGGTAGTAAGGGGAACAGAAGAGTGGGAGACAGATGGGCAGGCCATGACAGGGATGTTGGCTTTCACTTTAATATTTTTGTTGTTGTTTTTGATTTTTGAGACAGTCTCACTCTGTACCACAAGCCAAGTGCAGTGGCATGATCTCAGCTCACTGCAACCTCCGCCTCCTGGACTCAAGCGATTCTCAGGCCTCGGCCTCCTGAATAGCTGGGACTACAGGCACGTGCAGCCACACTTGGCTAATTTTTTGTATTGCAGTAGAGACGGGGTTTCACCATGTTGCCCAGGGTGGTCTGCAACTCCTGAGCTCAGGCGATCCGCCCCACTCAGCCTCCTAAAGTGCTGGGATTACAAGCCTGAGCCATCGCGCCTGGAGGCTTTCACTTTGAGATAAAGCCATGAGAGAGTTTTGAGCCGAGAAGTGGCATGATATAATGTAAACTTCAAAAGTTGATACATTTCAAAAAATAATCTGCTAGAGTTATTTATTTTTTCCCAAATAAACTTTCTAAATGATGAAAGATTTAAATACAGAAAAGAAACCATGAAATCACTAGAAAAAAACATAAGGGAGTGTATTTATTGTTTGAGAAAAAAAGACATTAGTTTTCACATCAAAACTAAAAGTGAGGAAGAAAAATGCTGACAAATTTGATTATGTTATAAATTTTAAATTTCTGAATAGCAAAAATCAAAATTAAAAAAAGAGAGAGCTGTAAAATATTTACAGATACATAGATGCCTTACTACACAAATGTGTTTGCAAATCAAAAACAAAAGGCATTAATAGAAGACAGAATACAACAGCCAAAACCAAAAATTTTGGTGAATGGCACTCACATTGGAAGATATAAAATTAAAACCCAATCCAATGTTGTTTCATGCATCAGATTGTTTTACTGTCTTTAAATCTATCATTGTAAACAAATATATGGTAACTAATGTCAATCTAAAAGGAAGAAGCTGAGGTGCAAAATAATATTTATTTATTTATTTGAGATGGAATCTCACTCTTGTTGCCCAGGTTGGAGTACAATGGCGTGATCTCAGCTTGCTGCAACCTCTGCCTCCTGGGTTCAAATGATTCTCATGCCTCAGCCTCCTGAGTAGCTGGAATTAAATGAGAGAAGAGAAATAGACCCTCTCATATTGTTTTATATTGTTTTATCCTCAGAAAAGGAAAGAGAAGCGAAACTAAATGCAAGTAGCCTGGCGCCTAGGAACTAGACCTGAAACCAAGGAACCAGACCCAAAAGCAGGCCTGGGCCTGCCTGACCTAAGCCTGGTAGTTAAAATTCGACCCCTGACCTAGTAACTGATGTTATCTATAGATTCCAGACATTGTATGGAAAGACATTGTGAAACTTCCTGGTCTGTTCTGTTTCATTCTGACCACTGGTGCGTGCAGCCCCTCCCTGTCATGTACCCCCTGGCTTGCTTAATCGATCACAACTCTTTCATGTGAAACCCTTAGCGTTGTGAGCCCTTAAAAGGGACAGAAATTGTGCACCTGAAAAGCTCGGATTTTAAGACGTTAGTCTGCCAATGCTTCCAACTGATTAAAGCCACTCCCTTCACTATCGCGATGTCTGAGGGGTTTTGTCTGTGGCTCGTCCTGCTACAATTTATTTATCTATTTATTTGAGATGGAATTTCGCTCTTGTCACCCAGGCTGGAGAGCAATGGTGTGATCTCAGCTCACTGTAACCTCTGCCTCCTGGGTTCAAGTGATTCTCATGCCTCAGCCTCCTGAGTAGCTGGGATTACAGGCACCTGCCACCACACCAGGCTGATTTTTGTATTTTTAGTAGAGACGAGGTTTCACCATTTTGGCCAGGCTGGTCTCAAGCCCCTGACCTCAGGTGATTCACCCACCTTGGTTTCGCAAAGGGCTGGGATTACAGGCGTGGGTCACAGCACCGGGCCCCAAAATAGTATTTAAAGAATTTACTTGAACCAAAGTGAGGACGCCTGCCTGGGACACACTTCCCAGGTGCCTTGGGGAGTGTTTGGGCAGCCTCTTTCACAAGCAGGTTTTTGAGGTCAAGGGGAACAGCAGGTGGGCTAATACAAAGTTGTTTGACACGAGTTCTCACTGGTTTAGAGAGATAACACTGATTAGAGATTGTACATTGTTGACCTATAAGGTATGAGTTAAGGTGTCCTCCTAGGGTGTTTTATGGCTATGGGGTGTCAGTGTGTCAGTTAGTTTAGAGTCCACACAGTAAGTGGCTTCAAGAGAAATTACTTAGCTCCAGGGGTGATAGCTATTGCATTTTAAATTCCTCCCTGGGTCTAAAAATTTAAAAGGGCTCACATTTCTCACATATAAAGGTTTTTTGTTTTGTTTTGTTTTTTTGTTTCTTTTTCACTAAAGGCATCCCTGAACAGCCATTTGGCTGGATCTGTTAATATTTTAAAGTTTACCCTTTGGCCTAGCATTCCCGTCTATAGCTATTTTACCCTGTAGAAACACCAAGCGCAAAAACTATTCCAGGATGGCTGGCCACAGTGGCTCATGCCTGTAATCCCAGCACTTTGGGAGGCCGAGGCGGGCGGATCCCCTGATGTCAGGAGTTTGAGACCAGCCTGGCCAATGTGGCGAAAACCCATCTCTACTAAAAATACAAAAATTAGCTGGGCATGGTGGTAGGTGCCTATAATCTCAGCACTTTGGGAGGCCGAGGTGGGCAGATCTCTTGAGGTCAGCAGTTGGAGACTAGCCTGGCCAACATGGTGAAACCTCATCTCTACGAAAACGACAAAAATTAGTCGGGCCTGGTGGCACCCACCTGTAATCCCAGCTATTCCAGAGGCTGAGGCAGGAGAATCACTTGAACCCAGGGGGTGGAGGTTACAGTGAGCCAAGATTGTGCCACTGCACTCCAGCCTGGGTGACAGAGTGAGATTCTGTCTCAAAAAAAAAAAAAAAAAAAAAAAAAAATTGCATGGTGGTAAGCACCGATAACCCCAGCTCCTCAGGAGGCTGAGGTTGGAGGATCGCTTGAGCCTAGGAGTGTGAATCAAGCCTGGGCATCATAGCAAGACCCCATCTCTAAAATAAATTAATTAATTAATTAACTAATTAAATATATATCCAGTTGGATGTTTATTGCAGTGAAGTAATAGTAAAACAATTAGAAAAATACCCATCAACAGATTTTGATCAACTTATCTGTGAATGATATTTAATATTAGGGTACCTACATTTAAAACAATATCGACCTTAAATATGTTACCTCAGTGATTGTGTCATAGAATAAAAATATAAATTTTTTTTACTACTATTTAAACTTTATGTTGAGGCTTCATCTCTAGAATCCAGAACATAAAAAATTTTGCTAAGAGATTAAAGGCAACGGCCAACCTTAAAGAATGAAGTTCAGAAGATATAATTAAGGGTGGAGTTTATCTGGGCAGATAGCTTGAGGATGCCCGTCTGGGAGACACCAACCCCAAATGAATAGAGAAAGCTGGTGTTTGTTTCACTTCTAAAGGCAGAGACAGAAACATTGGTGAGATCAAGACACTTTCCACAGGAGACCAGGGCAGAGCTGGAGTAAGTTGATCAGTTACACGTTGCTCCGTTCCAAGGAAGATGACCCCACTCCAGGAAGAGGGTTAGTGACCTGAGAGGGTCTTGTCTCTGACACTGTTGGGTTATAATTATTTATAAGCAGAAAAAGGCGAAAGCCGCAACTGCATTCCACGTGACTCTGCTGCATAGCCATGTTCCTCACGAGGCTCAGAATAAGGTAAAATTCCAATAACTTTAAGTTTAAATTATTTTAAGCTTGAATTATGTGATACCACAAAACTAAAATACTTCACCCCAAAATATGTGTCTTAGACATATTCTGAGCTGGCTGTTCAGAGGGCCTGCAAACACAAGGAGCCCTGCAAAGCTGTCTTTTGTGGGGCAGATTTGCACTTGCAGAGGAAATAAAGGAAGGTAAACAACAGATGTGGAAGGCTTTCTCTGAAGCCCTCCTTGTCAAGGTCCAGGAAAGATTAACTGAGAGGCTGATGCCTTTAAATGTCTTGCAGAGAAACATTTACCAGAAGCTGCTACCCACCCCCTCTGAGGGTTGCCACCTGACAGGCTCTAGCTGTGTACCAAGATCAACTCTGTTAACCAGGCCTCTTCTCCTCTTCTCTCTCTCTCCTGTATCCTTTTTGCCATGATCCAAGCCTCTATTTCCTGTAAACTCAAGAGGGTTAAAAGCATCCATCAGGCCAGGCGCAGTGGCTCATGCCTGTAATCCCAGCACTTTGGGAGGCCGAGGCGGGCGGATCACGAGGTCAGGAGATCAAGACCATCCTGGCTAACACGGTGAAACCCCGTCTCTACTAAAAATACAAAAAAGTTAGCCAGGCATGGTGGTGGGTGCCTGTAGTCCCAGCTATTCGGGAGGCTGAGGTAGGAGAATGGCGTGAACTCAGGAGGTGGAGCTTGCAGTGAGCTGAGATGGCGCCACTGTACTGCAGCCTGGGCGAAAGAGCGAGACACCCTCTCAAAAAAAAGAAGAAAAAAGAAAAGAAAAAAAAAAGCATCAACCATCTTGACGTTTGTTTGCGTCTTTATATTTTGTATGACTCCCGAGCCCGTACGAATGCTAATAAAATGTTTACACCTTTTTCCCCTGGTAATCTGTGCATTACATTTATCTTATAGACTCAAATTACCAAAACTTCAGGAACAAAATTAAATGTTCCTTCAAAATATAAGACTAGGAAATCAGAGTTGGGAGAGAAATTAGAGATCATCTATCCTCTGACCTCATTTTTCATATGGAAATTTATGACTCAGACAGGGGAAGTAACTTTCTCAAAATCATGCAGCAAAAGACAAGGTACAAGATCTCAAGTTTTCTGATTCCAGTTAAGAATTTTGCTCCCAGAATTTTCCCAGACTCCAGGAAATGATAAGCCCTTGCAGGGCTGGTCCTTTGTCTCTTCTCCCTTTTCTTCTCTATGATCCACACAGTGCAATGGACAGAGCAGAGCCTCAATGAGCAGGTGACAGAAGAAAATTTAATCGATGGTTAAAATTAAGCACTTGGCTAAGCCTCACTCAGTGGGTCTGCTTGGTGTGTCAGGACACAGGACTTCCCTTTATGGCCCCTCTGCCCTGATCCCATGAAAAACAGATCAAAAACAGAATAAATTGTGAAGAGCACATCCCCTCAGCAAAGTGGCTGGAGGCACACAGTTTGCTCCTTCAGAGCAAAGATCTCCCCACCTCATAAAGCAAATTTCATAAGGGGCCTTAAGAAGACTTTGTATGTAATTTGCTGAATATTAAGCCCAACATTTGAACTATTTTCCGTGGACACCTGTCTGTTATATGCTTGGTGGGGAGCACTGCCTGGATTTCAGAAATCCACCCCGGTCTTGTGCTTTCCCACCAGGGCAATTCCCAGCCTGGAGGTTCCATGTCTCCTGATGCCATTTTTCTCTCTCATTCTCTAATAAACAGAGCCTGAAACAAAAATTCATGAATAAAAAATGTATCTGGGGCCAGGCACAGTGACTCACACCTGCAATCCCAGCACTTTGGGAGGCCAAGGCAGGCGGACTGCGTGAGGTCAGGAGTTCAAGATGAGCCTGACCAAAATGGTGAAACCCTGCCTCTACTAAAAATACAAAAATTAGCTGGGCATGGTGGCAGGCGCCTGTAATCTCAGAACCCAGGAGGCAGAGGTTGCAGTGAGCCGAGATCACACCACTGTACCCCAGCCTGAGCAACAGAGCGAGACTCTGTCTCAGAAAAAAAGAAAAAGTATCTGGAAGGTGATCCCAGAAAACACAGATAGGGGAATAGAAAAGTGAGATAGGGGCTGGGTGTAGTGGCTCATGCATGTAATACCAAAGCTTTGGTAGGCTGAGGTGGGAGGATCACTTGAGCCCAGAATTCGAGACCATCCTGGACAATATAGCAAGACCCCATCTCTACCAAAAAAAAAAAAATTCTAAAAAAATTAGCCAGGTGGTGGTGCACACCTGTTGTACCAGCTACATGGGAGGTTGAGGCAGAAGGACTGCTTGAGCACAAGAGTTTGTGCCAAGAGCTATGATTGTGCCACTGAACTCCAACCTGGGAAACAGAGTGAGACCCTGTCTCTTAAAAAAAAAAAAAAAAAAAAACAACAACAACAACAAAGTGAATAGAAAGGCTGGGTGTGATGGCTCATGCCTGTACTCCCAGCACTTTGGGAGGCTGAAGTGGTAGATCACTTAAGCCCAGGAGTTGGAGACAAGCCTGGGCAACATAGTGAAACTCCATCTGGACAGAGAATTAAAAAAAAAAATTAGCCCTGTGTGGTGGCATGCAGCTGTAGTCCCAGTACTTGGGAGGCTGAAGTGGGTGGATCACTTGAGCCTGGAAAGGTCAAGGCCACAGTGAGTTACAGTCATGCCACTGCACTCCAGCCTGGGTGACAGCTAGACCCTCTCTCAAAAAATAATCATCATAATAAATAAGATGGTTGCAAGAGGTAACGGTAAAGGATGGATTATCAAGCTAATCACCAATGTGGAAAACTGGAGCTTGAGCCTTCTGAGGTAGGAGGTGCAACCTGACTCCAGAAGCAGGAGTAGGACGCCAGAACAACCGTGGACTGGCTGAAACAGCTTTACTGAGCAGAAGTAGTTTTCTATAGGAGACGCCCACTAGTATGCCTGTCAGTTTACTGTTGCCATGGCAACACTGGGACGTTACAGTCCCTTTCCATGGCAATGATCTGATGACCCTGAAGTTACCTAGAGATGTCTGCATAGACCGTCCCTTAATTTGCATATAGTTAAAGGTGGGATAAACGTGGCTGCAGAACTGCCCTGAGCTGCTCCTCCAGGCACACAGCCTGTGGGGTGGCCCTGCTTTGTAAGGAGCTGCACACAGCTGCATCAAGAAAAGTTGCTGTCCAACACTACCGGCTTGCCCTCAAATTCTTTCCTGGGAGAAGCCAAGAATTCTCCGAGGTTAAGCTCCAGTTTGGGGCTCACCTGCCCTGCATCACTTCTGGGCGTAGAACACAGTCTTCAGAGTTAGCTCCCCTGAGGACAGAGGGACTTGGGTATTTGTACTGACTCAAGGCAGCCTCCCATCATGGGCTGGCCATGGGGGCAGGGAAGAGTATCCTGTTTATCTATCAGACCTTCCAACGTGCAAGAAAAAGACTTCGGGTCTTTGGAAGTCTACACTACAATAATAAGACCTAGGGAGGCATGAGTGGGGCACAGACATTATATTTTACATATATTTTGTCTGCAAAGAAATACCTAAATATTAGTTAATAGGAGAGACTGAATGAGAAACAATTTAAATCTTGGAACAGGGATTTAAAGAACCTTAACTCCAGTCCCCAACCAAGATTGTATTTGTTGCCCAAAACTGCCCACCTACCCGTTCACTGATTTCCTTGAGTCTCTCAATGCAAAGAGAGACTTAAAAACTATTTCAGGTTAATCGGAAGTAAAATATTTTGGCATAACAAAATCACTGTGGATGGAAATTGGAGCAACCCCATGAAAGCGTGTGCCTGAGCTCAGAGCTGCCATGTGCACTTTATTGATGCTGGGAAGAGGTGACTGAAGCAGAGAGGTTCCTCGCTGATGCTGGAGAAATGGGCCTTAGCAGCTAAGGCAGGAACCTTATTGTCACCCGGGGACTCTCTGGGCGTGCTCCGTGAAAGAGGCCATCTGTGGCTGTTTGTGAGGATGTGTTTGTGAAAGGCGCCTGGCAGGCTCTGCAAGAGGGTTCTGATGCCACTTCTGAGTTTCCTCTCCCTCCCTAGCCCACCCTGCCTTGTGACAAGAGCTCTCTCCCTGGCCATCACTCAGCCAAGGGGTGGGCATGAACTATCCCATGTCTCAAGGTGGGACCTCCACCTCCAGGGCTCTCTAAGTCTTGGCCTGGAAGAGCTGTCAAAGGAAAACGGGACCCTGAAGGAAGAGGAGGAGAACCTGACAATTCCGAGTTAAGAGCAAGGAGAAAACAATAAATTCACAAACCATATTAGTGGTTCATAACTCACTTTATGATGCCTGCTTCGGTCCGCGTGAAGGTGAGGGAGAGGCATGCTAACGGGGTGGCGCTTAGTGCTCTGGATGGGTAGAGGGCAATTGTGGCCACAGGGCAGCGGGGCACAGGCCTTGGCTGATCTGATTTTCTACCATCCCCCATTAAATTGTTTTGCATTGAGACACTCCCTTTTGGACAGTGGTCATACACTCAATTTGAAAGAAAATCTTGATGGAGAAGAGGCAGTCATGTGATTCATGAACTGCTCAGGCAGCAGCAAATCTGGGCTTCCAATTCCAGCACATGTTTGCCTGATGTCTGTATCTCAGACACTTCATAAAACCTTATCTGGGGGTCAAGGAGCTGGAGAGGCCAGGGTGGGCAGACTCTGGCATCCAGTGTGACTGCTGGACCCTCCTGTCCCCAGCCAGTCATATTGTCACAGCAGCAGAAGGTCATCAGGAGATAACGAAGGAAACAACAGACAAACAAGGAAACATGAGACCTTACTCCTCAAAGACATGGAGAAGCCTCCAATCTCAGAGCCAGGGCATGCACAATTCCTACAGTTCATACCAGAACAGAGTTAGAGGCTTCTGTCCAAGTCCTTTCCAAAGGCAAATTACCATGCCTCTCCCTGAGGCCTGTGTTCTTGTCAAGCCCAGGAGCCTTGCAGGATGTGATCCCCCAAAGCGGGCCACCTGCCACCATGCACACCCGCCTCCAGAGTCCCCACTCTTCCTAGAAAGGCATCCAGGCCTTCTGTACATGACCCTCAGCCTGCCTCACTCACAGCATCCCTCTTGTCCCCTCCTATCAACAAGGCTGTTATCAAAATAATATTTTGTTTTTGAGGCTGAGTCTCTCTTTGTTGCTCAGACTGGAATGTAGTGGCACTATCTCAGCTCACTGTAACCTCTGCCTCCCAGGTTCAATTGATTCTCTTGCCTCAACCTCCTGAGTAGCTGAGACTACACGTGCCCACCACCACATCCAGCTAATTTCTGTATGTTTAGTGGAGATGGGGTTTTGCCATGTTGGCCAGGGTGATCTCGATCTCCTGGCCTCAAGTGATCCGCCCACTTCGGCCTCCCAAAGTGCTGGGATTATAGGCATGACCTACTGCGCCTGGCCCAAAATAAATTTTTTTATGAATTATTGATTTATCCTTAATTTTTCAACTTTTTAAAAATTTTCAACTATTTTAGAATCGGGGGTACATGTGCAGTTGTTACATGGGCATATTGTGTGATGCTGAGGTTTGGGCTTCTATTGAATCCACCACCCAAATAGTGAGCATGGTACCCAACAGGTGGTTTTTCAACCCTTGCCCCTTGGAGTCCCCAGTTTCTACACCATGCATACCTCTCCCATGCTCTCACTCTGCTTGGTTCATCCTTGTCGCAACTTTAGCAGTCTTTGCCTGGGTTGCACCTGCTGATGCACATGCAGGTCTGTTCCATTGGGATTCACACTCCCAGATGCAGGGCTCACCCTGTTCACCCATGCCTCCTCCTGACCAGGATTTGGATGGTCTGTACATTTGTATGCACACACACACTCACACACACACACACACACACACACACACAGAGTAGGTGTAGGCACTCAATACATTCTTGTTGAATGAACAGACAAACGAATAGACATTTTCCTGAACTTTCTAAGACATAATATTCTTTACCCTTCCTGAAACTGGAAACATGACCCTTAAGGCTGATGGTATTTGTTGAGCAACTGCTACGTGCTGGATGCTGCAGTGGTAACTTGCACAGGGGCTTTCTCATTCGGAAGCTACAACTCTCTCATTCTGAGGCTGAATCACACTGTGGTTGGCATGAGGTACAATCCCAATGCCATCTATCTGCTCCAGGCTGTGGATAGGAATAGAGGTCCCAATTAGACTTCGGTTCAAGTCACCTGCTGAGAGAGGAGCATAGGTCTCCCAGTATCCCCTCCCGGTGTTTCTGAGCCCCACAAAGACAGTCTCATGAGCCACAGACCTGGTCTAGCTCCATCACCAAGCAGTGTGGGCCTGACTCTGCCTGCCATGGCCAACCACTCCCATCAATGCCTGTGCAAGGTGCACCGCCTCCAAACATCCCAAAGCTCCCGGATGTGCTGGAGGTGGCACAGGATGGAAGAACCCTGTCCCCAGCCCATGCCACTCTCTCATGGCCTGAAAACACCAGCAGAGTGGCTTTGGGGCCCAACTCATAAAATATATGGCTGGCTTCTGGTCCCCACCCCTATACCATGAGCCAAGGGCTGGGCAGGGAATGTGAGATGCTGCGCCTTGTTTATCCTTGCCAGCCTGTTCCAACGCACCAACGTCTCCTCCCAGCCTCCCAGTTATGAAACAAAATACCCCTGGCATTCCATGCATGTAGCAGATGCCATAGGTGGGAGGAGGAGGAGCAAGGGCAACCTTGGCGGCCTGAGCCCCGGCCCACCGACCAACATGCTCTGTCAAGGTTCATGTACACTTGTCAAGCTTTGGCTTATGTACTTTGCATTCATTATTTCATATTAACTCTTAGTTAATACAGTTCAGATATCTGTGAATATAACTATTATTGCCTTCAATTTCTGACTAGGGAACCAACTGCAAGGGGTTAAAAAAAGTTGCCTAAATTCTCAAAACTAGCATCAGGATTAGAATCTGAGTTCAGGCCCATCTCTCTCCAAAGCTGTGCTTTCAATAAGGTAGATTTCTCATGTTAGTCTTTTTCTTCTAATTAATCTGTAAGTTTCTCCCCTGCTATTTGGATATTTACACCTCTCTTGTTGAATTAGGTTAAAATCCTGAAGTCATCCTAAACTGCTAAGGAAAGTTACTTTTCCCAGAAACCTGTAACCTCTCTTGGGAGCTCCTTATCTCTTTCCTCGAAGCAGGGACTATACATGAACAAGACGTTTAATTACCCCTCGCCATCAGCTCCTACATTCTGTAATAATTATCTTTGGCAATGTCATCTTGAGTCCCCTGGGTGGCACGGACATTATGAACTATTAGAGGCTGTTCTGAAAGCTAGCCATCAGTCTGATTCATATTAGGCCAATTACTTTTACTAAAATTAAAATTTGTCAAGGATAGCTTGATGATGAGTCCTGGCAGCTAAAAGGAGCCCTTTAACCAGCCATACAGCACTCTTTGGCAAAAGTACAGTGATTTCATCTCAAGGTGAAGGTCTGGTTCTTAGTGAAACTACCAGAAATCAAAGGAACGAACTTCTCTGGATTTGTCACCTTAGACAGAAGCCCTGGCTCCCGGTAACCACTCCCACTGGAATCAAGCAGTCAGTCATTGCTTAGTTCTCTTCTATGGCACTCAGAGGTCCTCAATAGAGACAAAGTCCAGGTCACAGACCCAGCAGCCATGGGTTTTATGGTGTAGTTGGTATAACAAATCTGTGTGTTGCCCACACAACACACATTCTCATGTTTCACTTGCCAATAGAATTCCGGTTTTGCTAGAAGCAGAAATAGGATGTGCTAAAAAATAATTCTTTTCCCAGCCACCATTTCAAGAGAGCTGGTCATATGACCTAGACACTAAAGAGACCTAAAAGGAAGTCTGCTTCTAGCTTTCTGGGAAAATATTTTCTAACAACAACAACAACAACAAAAACCAATGTGTGTGCTTCCCATTTTCTTTTGTCTCTTCTCCCTTCTGCTGCATGGAGTAAGCATGCATTTGCTGAAAGTGCAGCTGAGACAGGCAATGGCTGATTTCCTATTTTGACACGGGCTGATGTTAAAGGATAAAAGCCCCTCACTCAAGCTCTGGCTTATCTAACCCTCAGGCAACCAGTAACAAAAGTCCTAGGAATCTACTGACAGCAAATTTCTATCGGGGGCTAAGGGCTTTCCTCAAGTACTACGTGTGCAGTCAGACTTAAGCTCCAGCCTAAAGTTACCCTTTCCTCATCTAGATACTAAAATTCATGCCCAGGGGTGGAGATTTAAAATGCTAATACTACATGCAATGCATAAAGAAACGTGTGGAGCCACTGTGCAAGCACAGGACAAACACCCTGACATAACCCTTCCCTATAAAAGACCCTATAAGGCTGAACTACACATTCTTCTTGGGGGCCGCTGCTCTTTTTTCCTGTTTCACGCTGACTCCCCAGCTCACAAGGTAATAAACTCTCCTTTATTGCCACGTCTTTCTTGACTTCTATCCTGGGAGATGGAAAAAACCCAGGGCTCCCATCTCAGCTGCCACCCTGCAAATATGAGATGATCGCCTTAAAAATGAAACCCGACCTGGTTAGGAATGGAAGAACGGAACTGCAAAAAGAGCCTGGGTCCTTGGAGACACAGGAGCTGTTGCACAGCCTCGGGTGGCCCTCCTTTGAGCAAGGTTGAGGAAGTTAGGTTTCAAGTGACTTACTGCTGAAAGTAACAGGTACAGTTAGTTGCAAAGACAACCAGAGAAAGATACATAATGACCCAGCTGAGCAGGAGCATGAAACAGTGTGGTGGGTGGTTCTATCTAAAGACCACTCAGGTCTCGTGTGGTGGGTGGTTCTCTCTAAAGACCACTCAGGGCTGTGGCCAAGGATGGAAGGCAGATGAGATCAGCATGGGCTAAGAATTCTTTCTGCCTGCACCCTTCATAGCATGTCTTCATTCTCACGTGTGGAGAACCTTGCTGTGCTTATGTGTCAGGCACTGGCTGTGTGATCCTATAAATATAACACAACCATTCCACGGTTGCTTGAAAACATGAATATTTGTAGGTTTGGTATCTCCTAAGTACACATGTCCCACTGCCAGTCATCCAGGCCACGTGAGCCTCCCCCTACCGAGCCCCTGAGGAGGGCTCCTTGCTGCACTGGCTGGCACACATCACCATGCTGAGCACGGGACAGAAAGGTCCTGAGGAGAAGGGCTCCCAGGATGCCACCCAACGCCATTGTGTGCTGATGCTGTGAAGGTCCAGTTCTCACTTTGTGTCACTTGGCCTCATCGGCACATTCTCTGGCTGACCTTTCTGTAATAAATGTGTTTCTGAAATTTTATGTTAAGTGAATTTACATTTTATATGTGCTATGAGGGTTTCCAACTTTACGATTATAATCAATCCTGAGTCTAAACTTTTCTGTAAAGTGATTACTTTCTCCCTTAATCTATCTGATTGTTGGAACTTGATAATCAATTATCAAATTTTTATGCAAAATGAAAACATCTGAGATAATGTCAATAGAATATTATGGAAAATACGCCTATGATGAAGTTACCAGCATATCCCTAAAGCCTGCTCTACCCACAGCTGCTGCTTCTCAGCTGATGGGAAGTCCTCCTTTCAGGTATTTAGGCCAAAAAGAAAAAAGTGCTGTTCTAAACATGTGTCTTTCCCTCACAGCCACATTCAATCCTTTAACAAACACTGTGGCTCCTACTTCCAGAATGCACACAGAATCTGAGCTCCTCTCGCCACTGCACTGCCACGACCCTGCTCCAAGTCACCATCATCTCTTAACTGAATTATTGCATCAGCTTCCTCGTGGATGTCCTGTTCCCACCTTTACCTCCCTGCAGTCTATCATCCACCACAAGGATCCCCCAGGTCACTGTTGTGCTCACACCCTCCAAAGACCCCCACCTCTCTGGAGTAAAAGTCAAAGCCCCCCACCCCCAACCAGTGGCCAAGATGACCTACGGGACCCAGCCTACGTGTCTCTCTTCCAGGTCTCCCGGGGCTCTCCCAGGGCTCTCTCCTGCCTGGCTGGCTCTATCACACTGGCCTCCAGCTGCTCCTCAGGGCCTGTGCTCTGGCCACGGACTCTTCCTGGAATGCTTCCCCCCCTGGATGTCTCCATGGTTCAATGCCTCACTTCCTCACCTCTGTGTTCATGTGTCATCTTCTGGGCTATGGGTTGGACAGGGCCAGGGTGTACACAGGGAGGCTGGATGGGAGGGCTCTAGTCGCCTCTGCTCCCCATTTTCTTAAACCAGAGCAGCTTCACTTTTGTGGGCCTCATATACTGGAGTTTCACATAAGATTTTATTTGAGCAATGATACTAACTACTGTCTCAACAGAAAGCTTGAAAAACCACCAGATCGAAAGGGGCGTGGCAGGTGGTTGGGGGTCTTGTTAGACATCATTGCTGTATTTGTGGGAAATGGTAAAGTGTGGCCCCGGATCGTGGGGGAAATGAAACAGATGGCCGTGGGAAACACTGGTGAGGGCGAATTTACCAAACGTTTTGATTGATTGTCTGTGGAAACCAACAAATACTTGAGGCAAGTCTCAATCAACTCAAAGTTTATTTTGTCAAGGTTAAGAACATGCCTGGAAGAAAGGACTAGGGGACCCCAGAAACATCCTGTAGTCTGTGCCCTTCTCCAGAGTTGACTTTGAGAGCTTCAATATTTAAAAAGGAAAAGTGGGTTGGAGGGAAAAGAGGGAGAGCATGGTCACATTACTGGATCCACATGTTGCAAGGGAAAAGGAATAGGTGGGGAAACAGTCAATCATGCATCCTTCCCGCACTCAGTAAATCGGCACTTTACACAGACAAGGTGAACGCAGAGTAGAGATATTGATAGTTAGCCTTTTATCTGTAGCTCTCTGCTTAGGAAGAAAAGAAAAGGCAGCTTCGTGCATGACTCAGCTTTCAGCTAATTTTTCCTTGTGGCAGAGTGCATTGGAGTCCCGAGATTTTATTTTCTTTTCATGGTTGTGGGAAAGGAGAAAGAATTAGGGATGCTCTTTGGCTTCTGACCTGAATACTGGATATGTGGTGATTGTTCATGCCAAATACGCAGGTATCTTAGATGAGAAATTCATTTTTATTGAGTTTCGGGTGTTTGAGACAGTCCCAAGAAAACTATTTTCATTTCCTGGCTGTCAGGAAATAAAAAAGATTTTTATTTCCAGTCCGTTTCAGGGGTAAGGTGAGAGACAAGGTCAGATAGGACCAGGGATGAAGCAGTCATCATTATAAATAATAGTGGCTGCCATTTGTTGAGGGCCGGGTGTATAATAGGCGTGGTGTTAAACACTTCCTCTCCTAGGGAATTAAACTGACATTATAAACATAAAGAATGTTTGTTCATGTCGTATTTCTATTCTTCTCATTCACTTAAGTTCGTGAAAACTGAGATATGCATGATGAAAGAGGTGCTTCATAGAAATGGCGGGCAAAGAAGCTGTGGGGCCTCTGGGAGGAGATAGAAGCAGCCCCCGCACAACCCTAGCCCCACTTTCCCACCTCTTTCCCGTCCTCCTCTTGGAAGATCCGCTTCGCCCTGCTCTCCAGCTGCACCGCAGCCTGCCCTGGGCCTCACCTCCTTCAGTGGAATCAGCGCGCCCAGAAAGACCGAGCTCCTGTTGCCCAGCAGCGGTCACCTGGTGACCAACATACCCTTTTTTGTCTTTCTTTCCTCCATGTCTCACTGTCCCACTCCCTCGTCGTACTTCCCCGGAGGCTACCTCCACCCATATTGTTGTTTCAGGGTCTGCTTTGCGAGAGAACTTAAAATAAGGCAGAGAATGTGAGGGAAGTTTCATGGACTGTGCAGACAGGCCAGAGAAAAAGAGGCCAGAAAACAGAGAGCAGAGGCCAAGATCTTCTGGTTCCGAGGGACGCGGCACCCTCCGGCGTGGCCTGCAGGACATTAGCATCTTCGCAGCCACTAACCACGGTCATCCATCTCCTGCCTCCACGCGGCTCCCACAGACAGCCTAAAGGGAGCCTGTTAATTACACTCCCGATCAGTCCATACATCAAACGTACAAATGAGCAGCCTATTCCTTCCTTATTATTATTGCCAGTGCCACACTCCTGCCCATAATCCCTGGCCCACAGCCAGGGCTTTCTGTTGTTCTGAAACCAGCAAAAGCAACAACATGAATCTTCTGTTAAAACACGCGCACGCGCGCGCACACACACACACACACACAGGCACTCCACTAGGCTATTTTTATTTCCTGGCTGACAGTCCTTTTATCATCTCCAGTGGGTACGAAATTAATTGGGGGCTTGAAAATACAATTTTTCCATAGGTGATTATTATAAACCACTGGGCTCAGGCTAGGAAAACTCGGTGCATTTTTTGCATTATTTCTAAGACATCATTTGCCAATTACCTTTGAAATGTTTCACTGGCAATCCTCCAAAACAGGCCCTCTCCTTGCTAACAGGGTACATGGGGGAGTTCTCCACATCATTTAGAGAACCTTATATGCGTAATCTCCCCTAAAGGATTGGCAAGCAGCCACTTGAACTAATAACAATCCCCAATATCACAGGTGAATAATTACCAGCTCTGCTTCTCTAAAAAAGGGGGAATAAAAGAAAATGGGTAGGACAAAGGTACCCAGAAGAAGAAAGAGGAATCAGGACTAGTCCCATCTTTTAAAAGAGCTTTAGGTTAGAATTTCACCTTCAGTTTAACCTAAAACTATCTGTGTCTCTATCTCTATCTCTGTTCTCTCTCTCTCTCAATAGATGATGGATATGGCTATACATTAATATCTCCCTATTTCTCTCTTTTTTCCTCTCATTCTATCTCTCTATCTTTCTCAGATAATATTTCCAGTTAATCTTCAATGTGACATTTCCATAAATTGACTGGGCTCACAGGATTTACAATGAAGGCATGTAATAAGCCCTGCAAATATTGGGGAGTCAAGATTCACACACATTGAGTAATTAGGGCACCACAGAGCAGAATATGTAATCAAGTACAAAATGGACTGTCGTGAGCGGGAAGTATTTCTGGAAAGGGAGAGATAAAGGAGGGAGAGGGGATAACGTTCTCTGGACACTAGTCCTGGAAGCTCCCACCCCACGCAAGCTGTGATGGGCTCTTCATGACCCCACCAGTTAAGGCCTTGTTGAGTAACACTCATTCCTGAAAAGCTCCACCTTATCTTGAGCTGAAAACTGGCTCCTAAAAGCTTTGTTTCTTCTTCCCTCTGAAGCCTCGGAACACTGAGTTTCTTTCTTATTCCTCAAGATATATGAAAGCAGTTTTTACAAACTCTCAAGTCTTTAATGACCTCTAATTTTCTGACTCTAAAAAATATTTTTTAAAGAAAAGGATCAGATAACTGTCACTCTACATTTAATTTTTTAAAAGGCATTTTTGAATGAAAGAAGGCAGACATAGTTTAGGATTTAAGCTTGACAAAACCAAGCCCAACTCAAGAAAACTGAAAGCAGAGACTCGAACCTGTGTTTGCACACGGACGTTTACAGCAGCATTTTTCATTGCAGGCAAAAGGTGGAAACAGCCCAAACTGATGGAAGAATGGATAATCAGAATGTGGTACATGAATACAACAGAATATTATTCAGCCTAAAACAGGAATGAAATTTCAACACATGCTACAAAATGGATGAGCCTGGAAAAACATTATACTAAGTGAAATGTCAGACATAGAAAAATACTGTATCATTCCATTCACCTGACCTACCTAAATAGTGTAATCAAAAACACAGAAAGGAATGGGGTGGTTGCCAGGGCCCGGGGGTAAGGAAAGGAAATAAGGAGCTATTGTTCAATGGCGTGGACTACCAGTTGGGATGATGAAAAGGTTCTATAGATGGGTAATACTGGTGCTTGTACAACAATGTGAGTGTACTTAATGCCATAGAAGTGTACACTTAAACATGAAAAATGGTTCAAATGATACATTTTTGTTGGAAATATTTAGGTTGGAATTTCACCTTCAGTTTAACCTAAAACTATCTGTGTCTCTATCTCTACCTCTGTTCTCTTTTTCTCTCAATAGATGATAGATATGGCTATCCGCAGAAAACAAGTCCAATGTCTACTCACTGAATTCCCCAGCCCCTCCCAGTAAAGTTTTCTGAATTACTTGCAGTCCATTCAGACTGTACCAGATGAAGTGTTTCTGATCATCCCCTTGGCTCTTTGTAGAAGCAAATACCCAGAATGGCCATGTCACAGCTCCCATATGTTCTCCCACGTCCCCCTACCACATATGGTGATGTGTGGCCATGGGCTGCAGGCCCGAAGGTTATCTTCATCATGGCAGTGCTCCTCTTTGGCCCACATCCCTAACCTGGGATCAGGTTACTGTGGCCTGGGTCAAAGCTGGCAGCCCACAAGGTTTTATAGAGAGATGCTGGAGCATTGAGATGACAGAGCAGGACTGAAGTTAAAACATTACACAGGAGACCAGAGAAAAAAAAAGGACTTGTCCAAAATCACAGAGGAGAAGTGAGATTATTTTCAGTCACACTCAGGAGCTTGCTGATCCTGACAATAACCATGACGATGTGCTTGGCAATGCCCTCCCATTGGGTGCATCCAGGGACTAAGCACAGAAGGCACATGTTCCTGACTGTTGTCTGCATCGATGTGGTTATATGGTTCCAGATGGAAACAAATAATCTATTCTTTAATAACCTGCCCTCTTTTAAGACTGGCCCTCCTTGATCTTCTGTCCCCACTTAGAAGCTCACACCCCAGCTGCTCGGGAGAATGACGAGAACCCGGGAGGTGGAGTTTACAGTGAGCCAAGATCGCACCACTGCAAGCCAGCCTGGGAGACAGAGCGAGACTCTTGTCTCAAAAAAAAAAAAAAGAAGAAGAAGCTCACACCCCAGAGCAGCTACATCAGTCAGGGACCAGGGACTTCTTGTATAACTTCCTGGATTATAAAATGTGGCAGCTGCCTGCCGATACAACTAAAATGAATGCAAATCAGTTGCCAAATGAAATTGGAAAAACCTTGCACCTTCTATAAGATTTGCAAAGTCAGTGAAAGTGACAAGGGAAATGCCTTGAATCCCACTCAACTCACTGACAAATGAGGATAACGCAGAGTTAGGGTAGTTAGTGCAGAAGCAAAAAACCACAAAGCAATGATTTGACCAGACGCAAACTTCAGAAACAAAAGATGCCTGCAGAAGCTCTTGGAAAAAATGGAAAAGTCTTCAAACATTTTGGCTGAGGAGATCCTCTTAGGACTGTAGTAGGAGTTAGGTAGCTGTTAATAAGACTTTCAGAAAAATTGATTTGTTCTGTAGTACACGATTGCAACTAAAACAGATTGTTTTAAACATAAGATAAAATAAACAAGTGGGTTTTTTCCCAACATATATTTGAAATTCAGGGATACATGTGCAGGACGCGCAGGTTTGTTACATATGCAAATGTGTGCCATGGTGGTTTGCTGCACAGATCACCCCATCCCTAGGTATTAAGTCTAGCATCTATTGGCTATTCTTCCTGAGGCCCTCCCTCCCACAAGTGTTTAATCAAATCTTTTTTGTTACACTTATTTTGAAATATTGTTCCATTTTAAAATGGATTTCCTTTTAAAAGGATTCCCTTTTAAAAGACCTTTTCTGGTGCTACTAACCTGACAAGTGAGCCCACTGTGTGTGTGCATGTGTGCGTGTGCACGCTCACGCATCTTCTTGTGTGCGGCCTGCATGCAGCAGCGCCCTTGCCTTCCAGCAACATACCATCAAGACATGGGCTGAGGTCACTGGCTGCATGTTATGTTGAACAAATCAGCAAATGAAGCTGGTATCCACACAGTGCCATATCTCAGTCACCATCCCCAGAAGAGTATTTTGTGTTTTATTTCCAGAAACAGGGCGTAAGTTTGCAAGAATACTTTCCTCTCCTCCTCCAGCATTCCTTATAATAATCATGCTTTGTGTTTGTGCCTTGTACCTTCAGCTTTGCTAAAGGGCTTTCGTGGCCTTATCCGGTTTTACTCCACAACAACCTTGTAAGAGTTTCGAGCAAGAGGTATTAGCCCCATCAGACAGGTCAAGGTAAAGAAAGCCTCTGTCCAGCAGACCCAGTTCCTCTCCACCCTCAAGGCTCCTGCCTTCCAGACCAGGCACCTGTGATCCTGCCCTGTCAGTCCCGCACTTAAACTGACAGCTCTGACTCTCTGGGGTCAGCTCGCATTACGTCTATCACCTCCATAGCTCAGCCCCGTAGTGTGATGATATTCAGCAACCCAACACCTTAAGATGGGGGCAAAGAAAACCTGAACACACAGAGAGAATCTACCATAGTGAAGAGCAGGACATTATAGCAAACAGCAACAGGATTAAGCACCAAATTAGAAGCCAGAAATGGGAAGTTCCCATTCAAGCCTCACTCCTCACTAGTTGTGTGGCTGATTTCAGAGAGCAGGTCATTCAGCCATCTTCAGCCTCACTTTCCTTGCATTTGAATTGAAAATCATCTTTAAAAATGTGTATCTTATTTAGTTCTAGAAAGATTAGTATTAAAATCTTGGCCCTGTATTGGCTTACAGAAGAGTATTTGAGGAGCAAATGAGCTCATGGAAATCTTTTAAGCTATGACCCTAAAACAATGAGATGAAGGATCATTGTTATCTACAAAAGACACTGAAAACCTCATTTATGCCGAAATAACCAACTCTTCTTTAAGCAAAAGCATATTTGACACCCAATCGCTTTATCAGCAATAACAAAAATCAAATGAAAAGAAGACCTCCACTGTCATACCAACCCAGTAAATCCATCCTTCACGTTTTGTACGTCTTCTATTTCATTCCCTGTTCACAGTTAATCTTACTTAATTTAATTATATTGTGACTTCTGCATTTACCCATGTTGTCATATCACCCACCAACAAAAACAGAAAAAGGCAAAATATGTAAATCTCATTTCTCATTTCCACATCTGATGCCCAGTCTCTTTCCATAGACAAACATAGGATAAAATGGCCTTGGAGTTGATGTCATATAAGAGGGAGATAAGGAGAAAGGCCTGGTTGGCTACTGAACCTCTATAGCTATCTCATAAAACACTTCAAAATGGCAGAAATACTTGGTATCCATATCAGTCCATCTGGCAGCCACTGGCCATGTAAGACCCGTGAGCATTTGAATGTGGCAGGTGCAACTGAGGAACTGAACGTTTAATTCTATACACTTTTAATTTATTTACATTTAAATCAGTTCATGTGGCTAGCGGCCACTCTATTGGACAGCACAGGAGTGCCTGGCTGAGCAGAGAGCTGGCTGAGTTTCAGCAGGACATCCGAGCACAGACCAGGTTCCCACTCAGTGTCAGGGTCCATGAGGCCCAAGACTTTGCCCCCACCTAGGCATACTTGTCCTTTATCACTTTCTGGCTGCCTAGTGTTCATTTCCCCTTCTAAAAGCAGCTGGATTTCGTTTGGTGACCTACTGTTTTCATGTCATCTCCTTGAGGCAAATCTCCCAGGATTTTGTCTCTCACTGAAGAGAGTAAAAGGGGACAGCTCCTTACTCTGTGGGAATGAGTCTGTGGCCCAAGACCCCTACTCAGATGGTTCCTCCAGGACTTTGGGTACTTAGAATCCAGAATCACTCGAGTTGTCCTCTGCAGTGGCAGCAGTGGCCACATGTTGCCAGCCACATGGAGGGGACTAAGATTCCCCATCCTTGGGCATCTTGAGCTTCCCAGTGCTTCTCATTCCCAAACCCACTTCTTCAGCCCGCATCATACGTTCCATAAATCCCTTTTAACGTACATTAGTCAGACACTGTTGTTTGCAGGATAGGAACCCTAACAGGCCACAAAGATGAGCCAGGGATGGTTCTGATCATTCTCCCTGTGTGTCCTGAACCCAGATGTGCTCTAGGAACTTTCTCACTCTCATTTCTGTTCTTCCCCTGGTATAGTCTGCTCACCCAGAACTGACAGCATGGCTGGTTAGGTTTTCAGCCTGAAGCACACTGAAGGCAAATGGTGCCACATGTTTTTCTTTTTGGGAAGAGTTCATCTCCCCACTTTGAATCTCAGCATGACCAATGTCTGTCTAGGGCCTGCTGTTCATGGATGGATGTGCTGATTCAGAGTGGGTCCAGAAGCCCACCTCAACCTCCAAAAGCTTCTCACCTGGACTCCCCACCACCCCCCAGCACCAGCCCATAAACATCTTATGTAGGCAAAGGAAACTACCCTGGAGGCTGGAGGGATCTCTTGAAGAGCTTATACATCTGCTTGAACACTCAAAGGATCAGCCAGGACCAAAGTATATATACTAGTAGACTAAAGTATCCCTTCAAAGGACTCGCACTCTGCTAGTGGAGCGTGCTCCCAAGACTCCACTTCACTCGTTTCATCTGCGCAGTAGAACCCAGCAAGGCAAGCCGCTCTGCTTTTGATATCCTGACATTCTGAAGGCAAGTGCTTATTACCAACAGCGCAACCGTGAAACAGCACCACGGGGAACACTTTTTAACATATTTACCTAATTAGCCTCTTACAAAGTGTAATGTGATTTCTTGCCTCATCCTGTCATTAGTTTCATGACAGTCTTTAAGAAATGACAGAGTCAGAGGGGAGAAGAAAGAGGCATGTAACGCCCAACTCCGTATGCTTCCTGAATGGCCCAACTGTCCTTGAATTTAGCAGGGTGCACGTGAAGCACCCCCGAGCTTGGCACTAGGGCTTGACTGCTTTGACGGAGGTATAGGAAGAGATGCCCCCCCAAGCACTTTACATGCTCATGAAGATAATGCATAGACCCCAATAACTGCATGCTCCACTCCCAAATAGCTTTGGAGAAATGAGCACCGATGTAGTCATAAGGAAAATTAGGTTCATGTCTCAGCCAATTCATTTATAAATCTGTACCTTGGGAAAGCAATACCCAGTAAGTCTACTCATGAGCCTATAGCATGTTGATAAGGCCAGGAGAAGATGACTGTAAAAGTCTGTATCGCAGTCATTGCTAATATGTATTGAGCATTTTACTAGATGCAAAGCACGTTTGTGATGATCTCTTTATAACACAGTCAACATGGTCAAAACCATTCATTCAGATTCAAATGTCAGGGACAGTCTCCCTAAAAGCAACATATTCAGAGAGGTCTTCCCTCATCCCCCGATCAAAAATTGGCCTCCTCTTCCTCTTTTCTTCTCTCTTCTCAGTCCTTGAAACACTTAGTCATAACTCATGTTAAGGATTTGACTTTTTAATTCCCACCTCCCCCATCAGATTGTAAACTCTGCAAGGCAATGACCATGTCTGTTTTGTTCACTCAGTTTCTCAACAAATCCTGCCATTTAATGGTGATGAATAAATACTACATTGATGACTGCCTGCTTTCTAGGGGAGAGAACTTCCAGGAGACCCCCACCATGGCAGATAAACCATCTATATTTAAAGAAGGGAGCTGCAGAGCCAGACTCCTTAAACTACCGCCTTTCATTCCAGGCATTCCATACAGTAGGGACAGAGCCATAAAGGGATGTGCTCTATTGACTGAAGAGTGTATTAGTGGGAGAATTAAATTCATGCTCTCGGATTACGTTAATGATGTTATTTCCTACTAACACATCTGATTACTATAGATTTCAATACATAATATTAGTCTTCTTAGAATCAACATTAGATACGATGATGTTAGCTATGATGACATTAGATAGATTCTTTTATTCACTCAACACAGATTAATCAAATGCCTCGGGTGTAGCAGGTACCATGTTGGTCCCTGAGTAGTATTGAAAAAAAAAAAAAAAAAAAAAAAAAAAAATGACTGAACTTTATTCTTAGGGTTTTGAGGGCAGGGAAGGGTTTTTTTTTTTTTTTTTTTTTTTTTTTTTTTTT
>NC_045454.1:28690406-28780062 GCF_002776525.5 Piliocolobus tephrosceles | reverse complement strand
CAGCTCACTGCAACCTCCACCTCCTGGGTTCAAGCAATTCTCTGCCTCAGCCTCCTGAGTAGCTGGGATTACAGGCGCCCACCACCATGCCTAGCTAAATTTTGTATTTTTAGTAGAGATGGAGTTTCACCATGTTGGCCAGGCTGGTCTTGAACTCCTGACCACATGATCCACCCACTTCGGCCTCCCAAAGTGCTGGGATTACAGGTGTGAGCCCCCACGCCAGGCCTGTTCTTAGGGTTTTGGATAACAGTCTGAGCACCAATATCATATACCTTATACCACCTGCTCACCAGCCCATTCTCACTCTGCTTTCTTTAATTTTTGAATTTGTAATTTCTGTGAGTACGTAGTAGGTATATATATGTATAGCGTACATGAAATGCTTTGATACAGGCCTGCAATGCATAATAATCACATCATGTTGAATAGGGTATCCATCCCCTCGAACATTTATTCTTTGTGTTACAAAGAATCCAATTACACTCTTTGAGTTATCAAAAAATGTATAATTAAGTTATAATTCATTACAAGTACCATTTTATGCTAACAAATAGTAGGTCTTATTCATTCTTCCTATTATTTTTGTACCCATTAACCGTCCTAATCTGCTCCCTCCCCCACCCTTCCCACTACCAATCCCAGCCTGTGGTAACCATTCTTCTACTCTCTATGTCCATGAAGTTCAATTATTTTGATCTTCAGATCCCACAAATACATGAGAAGATGTAATGTTTGTCTTTCTGTGTCTGGCTTATTTCACTTGATATAGTAATCTTCATTTCTACCATGTTGTTGTAAAGAACAGGATCTCATTCATTTTTATGGCTGAGCAATACTCCATTGTGTAAAAGTACCCCATTTTGTTTATCTATTCATCTACTGAGGGACACTTAGGTTGCTTCACAATCTTAGCTACTGTGAACAGTGCTGCAACAAATGAGGGAGTGCAGACTTCTCTTCAATACACTGATTTCCTTTATTTTGGGTCTATACCCAGCAGTGGGATTGCTGAACCATATGGTAGCTCTATATTTAGTTTTTTGAGGAATCTTTAAACCACTATTCATAGTGGTTGCGCTAACTTACATTCCCACCAACAGGGTACGAGGATTCCCTTTTCTCCACATTTCACCAGCATTTGTTTTTGCCTGTTTTTTGGATATAATCCATTTTAACAGGGATGAGATGACATTTCATTGTAGTTTTGATTAGCATTGCTCTGATGATCAGTGATGTTGAGCACCTTTTCATATGACTGTTGGCCATTTGTATGTCTTTTCTGAGAAATGTCTATTCAAATATTTTGCCTATTTTTAATCAGATTATTAGATTTGTTTCCCTCTAGAGTTGTTTGAGCTCCTTACCTATTCTGGTTATTAATCCCTTATCACACGGGTAGTTTGCAAATATTTTTTGCCCATTCTGTGAGGGTGCCACTTTATTGACTGTTTCCTTTGCTGTGCAGAAGCTTTTTTAACTTTTTAATTTGATGTAATCTTTTTTTTTTTTTTTTTTTTGGTATTCTCATTTACATTCAATGTTAATATTGATAAATAAGAACTTACTCCCGCCATTGTGTTACTTGTTTTCTAGTTGTTCTGTAATGTTCTCTGCCTTCTTTCTTTCCTTCCTGTCTTCCTTTAGTGAAAGTGATTTTCTCTAGTAATATGATTTAGTTTCTAGCTTTTTACTTTTTGTGTATTCGTTGTATGTTTTTATGGTTTGAAGTTACCATGAGGCTTGCAAATACTAGCTTATGACTTTTTTTTTTTTCTCTGAAACAGAGTCTTGCTCTGTCACCTAAGCTGGAGTACGGTGGTGTGATCTTGGCTTACTTCAGCCTCCACCTTCTGGGTTCTCATGCCTCAGCCTCCTGAGTAGCTGGGATTACAGGCATGTGTCACCATACCTGGCTGATTTTTGTATTTTTAGTAGCGATGGGGTTTCGTCATATTGGCCAGGCTGGTCTCGAACTTCTGACCTCAAGTGATCCACCCACCTTGGACTCCCAAAGTGCTGGGATTACAGGCATGAGCCACCATGACTGGACCCTTTATGACCTGTTACTTTAAGCTGATAACAACTTAACATTGTTTGCATAAACAAACAAGCAAAAAGGAAACTAATAAAAATTCTTTGTCTTAGCTTTGTCCTGATTTTAAACTTTTTGTTGTTTCTATTTATATCTTATAGTACTGTCTATGGCTTGAAAAATTGTTACAGTTATTATTTTTGATTGGTTCATCATTTAGTTTTTCTACTTAGAATAATAGTAGTTTACACATCACAGTTACAGGTTTATAAAATTCTGTGTTTTTCTGTGTGCTTACTATTACCCATGAGTTTTGTACATTCACATGATTACTTACTAACATCCCTTTCTTTCTGATTGAAGTACTCCCTTTGGCATTTCTTATAGGACAGGTCTAGTGCTGAAAAAAATCCTTCAGCTTTTGTTTGCCTGGGAAAGTCTTTATTTCTCCTTCATGTTTGAAGAATATTTTTGCTGGATATACTATTCTAGGGTAAAAGTTTCTTTTTTTCAGCACTTTAAATGTGTTGTGCCACTCTCTCCTGGACTGTAAGGTTTCCACTGAAAAGTCCACTGCAAGACATATTGGAGCCCCATTGTATGTTATTTGTTTCTTCTCCCTTATTACTTTTAGGATCCTTTATTTACCCTTGATCTTTAGAATTTGATTATTAAATGCCTTGAGGTAGTCTTCTTTGGATTTAATCTGCTTGGTGTTCTGTTTTCTTGTACTTGGATACTGATATTTTTATCCGGGTTTCGAAAAGTCTCTGTTATTATCCTTTCAATAAACATTCCACCTTTCTTTATCCCTTTCTTTACCACCCCTTTAAGGCCAATAACTCTTAGATTTGTCCTTTTGAGGCTATTTTCTAGATTCTTTGGCATGTTTCATTTTTTTTTTTTTTTCTATTTTCTTTTAAGTCCTCTGACTGTGTATTTTGAAATAGCCTGTCTTCAAGCTTACTAATTCTTTCTTCTACTTGATTAATTCTATCATTAAGACTCTGATGCATTCTTTAGTATGCCAATTCCATTTTTCATCTCCATAATATCTGTTTGATCATTTTTAATGATTCAATTTCTTTGTTAAATTTATCTGATAGAATTCTGAATTCCTTCTCTGTGTTATCTTGAATTTCTTTGCATTCCCTCAAAATGGTTATTTTGTATTCTCTGTCTGAAAGGTCACATATCTGTTTCTTCATGATGGGTCCCTGGTGTTTTATTTAGTTCATTTGGCAAGGTCATTTTTTTCCTGGAATGTCCTGATACTTGAAGGTGTCCATTTATGTCTGGAATTGAAGAGTTAGATGTTTATCGTAGTCTTTGCTATCTGGGCTTGTTTGTACCCGTCCTTGGGAAGGCTTTTCACATATTTAAAAGGCCACAGATGTTGTGATCTAAGCTGTATCTGTTTTAGGGGGCACCACAAGCCCAGTAACACGGCAGTTCTTGCAGACTCAATGGTATTGCCTTGATGATCTTGGACAAGATCTGGGAGAACTCTCTGGATTATCAGAGAGACTCTTGTTCTCTTTCTTATTTTCTCCCAAAGAAATGGAGTGTGTCTGTTCCGAGCCACCTACAGCTGGGGTAGAGAAACAGTGATAGTAATAATAATAATCTGTTATTACTGCCTAGACAGTAATAGTAATAATAATTATCAACGGAAAGATAAAAGATTATGTCAAACGGAAAAATACACATGGTATTCTGTTAACGTGTAGAACATAAAGTTCTATCAATCCCATCACTACAAAATAATAATTATGTAGCTAGGTTTGTCATAGTTGAAAGCAACCAGGCCAATTTAAACAGAAAAACGCTTTAATTGAGAATATTCAGAAATTCACTTATATGTTTGGAGGCTTAGGGAACCAAAATTAGGGACAGCATAAATACTGCCCCAAATGACACGGAGAATGGTTTGACCTGTCACTGGCCCTGGACATCTCCACCATCATTGCTGCCTCTGAAAACCTTTCTTGATAAAATTGCCAATTCTTCGGTAGAGAGGAGGCCCCCAGAGCCATGTCGTTGGTGGATGGGAGCTTCTGAGTGACAGGGCCCATGCACATGGCTGTGCCCTAGTGACAAGAGAGGAAGAAAAAAATTGGCACTGATTCATCACTTCACAAAGTGGGGAGAAACCCAGACAAGGCAGAGACTCAGATGTGGGGCGGCCAATGAGAACAATTGGTATGGATTGTATGGGCACATGGAGAGGGGCGAGAATCCCTGGCAAGAGCAACAATGCTTATGGGACTAGTTGATGGGGACAGGGAAAGTTTGACCTTATATTTCTTTGTACCCCTAATATTGTTTTACAATAAAGCCACTTAAGAAAATGGCTTAAGGAGGCTGAGTGCAGTGGCTCACACCTGTAATTCCAGCACTTTGGGAGGCTGAGGTGGCAGGATTGTCTGAACTCAGGAGTTCAAGATCAGCCTGGGCAACAAAGCAAGAACCCACCTCTACACACACACACACAGATTTAATTGACAGGGTGTGGTGGTGCATACCTGCAGTCCTAGCTACTCAGGAGGCTTGGGTGGGAGGATTGGTTGAGCCCAGGAATTCGAAGCTGCAGTGAGCTATGATCGCACCATTTCTCTCCAGCCTGGGCAACAGAGCAAGGCTTTATCATTTTTTTTAAGGCTTAAAATAAGAGAAAATAAAGAAAGACAATAACCAAATCCCACTCATGTACTGTCTGCCCCCTGAAGCCCGGCGCAGGTTGGTGGCGGGCGCCCTGAGCTGTGCGGCCTGATCGTGGAGTGCAGGTATCAGACTCAGAGGGCCCTGGAGGCTCAGAAGCTTTCATCAGTTCACAAACCTCTGTCACAGCCTGATCACAGAGCTGTGGAAACTGCAACAAATAATCAGAAAAAACGGGGAATTGGGAAAACACAGCAAATATTTTTCCCATGCTCTCAAATAGCAGAACGTTTACTGAAACAGATCACTTTCATCATGAAAACTTCAGTGAACTAGCTCAAGAGACACACAGCAGCTCACAGCATGTGCTTTGAGTGGACTTTCCTGGAAGAGGCAGCACCTCCTGGAACACAAATTCTAGCTTCATTGTCCCGGTTCAGCATTCTTGGGACCTGGGGGACAAACTCCATTAACTTTTCCTCCTGGCTTTGCATTGCCAAACAGAACTTCTGGTCAACCTCCTTTCAGTCCCAGCGACCTCACAATGTCAGTGGCCTCCAAGGGCAGCAGTGCTTGTTCTGGCAACTTCTCCATTTGGAAATGGCCTTTAGAATCCTGGAAGGAAATCATTTTACGAAGCATGCGTACAGCAAGAACACTTGACACGCAGTCCTTGGCTCAGTCAGAATCTACCCTTGGAAAAAACTGTTTCTTCTCTGGAGCATGGGTATAACATAAGCATCTACTGAGTGCCAGAAACTTTTACATTTTTTATATTTTAACCTTTTTTAGAGACAGGGTATCACTCTGTTGCCCAGGTTGGGGTGCAATAGTGCAATGACAGTACACTACAGCCTCAACCTCCTGTGCTCAAGTGATCCTCCTGCCTCAGCCTCCCGAGTAGCTGGAATTACAGGTGTGTACAACCATGGCCAGCCAGTTTAAACTTCAAAAAAAAAAAAAAAAAAGATACGACGTTTGGCTATGTTGTGCAGGCTGGCCTTGACCTCCTGGCCTCAAGCAATCCTCTCACCTCAGCCTCCAAAAGTGCTGAGATTACAGGTGTGAGCCAACACGCCCAGCCATCAGGCAGTTTAGGGACACATAGGAGTCAGATAAGAAGTGAACAAGATAAACTAGGATCTCCATAAGGTGGTGGCTTTGTCTGACTGACTGAGATTGATGCAGTAATGATGCCCAAAGGAGGAGCTGATGAAGTAAAATGAAGGGGGGCAGTTTCACTCATCTTGTCTCCTGCTGGCAGCCAAGAGGGAGAGGTGAGCAGCGCCGGGAGGCCGGGATGGTGTTGCTCAGGCCCCTGACTGCCTAAACTGCTTCTCTAAAGAACCCAAAGCCGCTTTCTGCACTTGAGGGTCCCATATCCTCTGGTCCCTGTGTCGCTGCACTCGAATCAGCCCAGGCCGGGGCAGCATGGATTCCAGGTGGAGCGGCTGCCGAGAGTCCCTGCTAGTTTCTGAGAATAGCTTGCAAGAGCAGAGGTGAGAATCTGCAGAGCTTTGTGGGTCTCTAAGCCAGTCATCCATCTTCCTGCCACCTTCAGAGTCCTCCAGGGCTGAGCAGAACCCATGTCTCATGAACACATAAATTACTTAGTGCTCCCTAATGCACTCTGTAAGCCACAAGCACCCCAGATTAAATCATGGAAGATGTGAGGGCAGAGCCTGAGGCTGCGGCTGGACCAGTCTTGTGCAAGTGGCCACGTGGAGAGGGATTTCAGGCTCCCGGTGCCAGCCACGGCTTCGTCCCTCTTAACCAAGGCCCTTACAATCCCACTGTGGCATTTCCTTTGCACGTGGTGTCACTACCCCCTCCCTACTGAGCTGCAGATATCACTACAGGGGCTGTGATGTGGCAGATGCGTGAGCACAACCTCGCAGCCTGGAGGTAGAAGGAGGATTGGACTCAAAGCCTGAGGACTGGGACCCATTCCCACACCCTCCCCAGCTGCCTGTGTGGCCTCACCCTCTGTGGACCTTCATTTCCTCATCTGTAAATGCAGGAAGTGGGGAACATAAAGGTCTGCAAAATTGAATGCCTTCGGGGCTCGGCTAGTGGGGTGAACAGCAAAGCTGCCCTTTGCGGCCGGCTACATGGAGGATGCAGCCCCACCAAAGGGCACTTGAGTTCTCCTCTCAGTTTGTGCAGCCAAATGACACTTTTCTGTGGGTGAAATTCCGCCAGCTGCCCCCAGCTACCTTCGAAGCTTTCCACTCCTGACACTGATCTCAATGGAAACCTTCCTCCAAAAGCAGCATTTTCAGGGCTGACGTGATCACTGCTGTGGCAGGGGTCTCACCAAGTGACGGAGAGGCCCACAGTGGGCGTGGGGTCTACAGAGCAGTTATAGCTCCTGTCCCTCCAGCCACATCTTTGTTCTGAGTTCAGCCCAACCTTTTCCATGACGTTTCTATAAAGTTCTTCTGTCACCAGGACAGAAGATTCTGTGTTTGATCTGGGGCAGATGAATGAGGCAGGAGGACTGAGGAAGACATTAGGGTTCTCCAGCCACCTTATGGGGACTCCTGCGAAACAGGAATGGGGATCAACATGTCCCCCCCCAACCATGGATTGATAAGGGAATCACCTCTGGTTGTCACATGTCATACAGACGATGCCTCCTCGCTGAGTTACCGGTGGAGGGTCTTGACTGCCAGGTTCTTGGCATTTTGAACAAAGAATTGGACAAAATGCACAGCAAAGCAAGGAAATAATGAGGCAACGAAAGCAGAGATCTATTGAAAATGAAAGCACACTCCACAGGGTGGGAGCGGGCCTGAGCAGCGGCTCAGTGGCCCTGGTTATAGGATCGTCTGGGGTCCAAATACCCTCTAGAGGTTTTTCTTTGCCCACTTGGCGTGCACACCCCATGCAAATAAAGTAGTAGGCTGCCATTAGTGTGACTGGTTGTGGAAAACAATCAGTCAGAGGCTGAAGTGAAGTTACAAACGTCACGTTCTATGCAAACGTCTGGTTGGTTGTGGAAAGCAACCAGTCAGAGGTACTTTTAATTTTCCATCTGCCATGAAGAAAGTAGGGCGCGTGGTGGTGGGGGAGGGGGGGGAGGTGAAAAGGGAGTAACCTCTGGTTCTTTTGTTACTTAGTTGTGGAAAGTTGAGGTCTTCCTTTTGATATATATATATATATATATATTTTTTTGCTTTTTAATAAACTTTATTTTCTAAATCAATTTTAGATTTACAGAAAATTACAGAACTAGTGAAGAGTTCCCACATATTCCACACCCAGTATCTCCCATTGTTAACATTTTATATTAAAATGGCACATGGGTTACAATTAGTAAACTATATTGATATATTATTACTAACTGAAGTCTATACTTTATTCCAATTTCCTTAGTTTTTAACCTAATGTCCCTTTTTCTGTTCCAGAATCATTTGATTTAGTTCTAAAAAGTCAGCATAAATCGGCCTTAGGTTTCCTGCCTGCAGCCCCTATTCTCCTGCCTCAATTGTGGCTCAAATACAGAGAACCAGGTTCCCAGGCCATTCAAAAGAAAACAAGCTAGCGAGGCATGGTGACTTTTGTCTTTAATAATAGCACTTTGGAAGTCTGAGGCAGGAGGACAGCTTGAGGCCAGGAGTTTGAGACCAGCCTGGGCCAGGTTGCAAGACCCCCATCTCTACGAAAAGTTAAAAATAGTAGCCAGGCATGCTACAGGTGGCATACACCTGTGGTCCTAGCGACTCAGAATGCTGAAACAAGAGAATTACTTGAGCCCAGGAGTTCAAGGCTGCAGTAAGCTATAACTACAGTACTGCACTTCAGCCTTGGCAACAGAATAAGACCCTGTTGAAAGAAAGAGAGAAAGAGAAAGAGAGAGAGCACCAAAAAGAGAGAAAGAGAGAGAGAGAGGGAAAGATAGAAAAAGAGAGAGACAGAAAGAAAGAGAGAGAGAGATAAAAAAGAAAGCAAAGAAAGCACGCTAGACGTGGTAGGATGGGGCACTCACATGCTAGGTTCGCGTGGGCTCAGACTCTCATGCAGCACAGTCACGGCAGAGGGATCCTGCCACGTCCCCTGGAGCTTGTTTGTGGCTTTTGCACCACCCCGCATCCATTCGCCTTTCTTCCTGAAGGGAGGAATTGCTTAGCAGCTGTCTGTCTACTTCCCTCCACCATGCTCTTTAGAAGGACTCCAGCCCACATTCCAAAAAGGAGCCTGGTCATCTGCGTACAGAAGGGAAGGGCATGTGACCCAGGCCGTCCCATCACAGTGAATCCCAGGAACTGTGCAGAAGCAACTAGGGTCAGAAGTTTTCTCTTTCTGAGGCTAAGAGGAGAATGTGAAAGGGACCAGGACAGCAGGGACCAGGGCTGTAAAACAACTCCCGAACTAACTTAGGCAAACAATTCCAGGAATCTAGAAAGCAGAACAGACCGGGTGAGCAGACCGGGAAAACAAGCCCCTAATAAATGTCATCAGTGTTTCAAAATGTAACCGCCCTACCCCTACCCTACCCCTACCCTGCAAGCCCCTGATAAACGTCATCAGCGTTTCAAAATGTAACCGAAATACCAGAAATGGCGGGAACCGATCATAACCAGCCAAACCACCTTGTTCAAATGTCAGCCAATCCTAAGTCTGATGTGTACAAAATCCCCTATGACTCTGTACCTGTTTGCCCCTGACTATAAAAATGCTGTCTGGAGCCCAGTTAAGGAACTTTCCCGCTCGTCTCATGACTAGTGAGGAAGTTCCAGGTTCGAACCTGTAATAAAGATCCTTGCTGCTTGGCTTTGACTCCGGACTCTGGTGGTCTTCTCTGGGGAATAAGCGGTCTGGGCATAACAAATGGTGGTGCTAAGACTAGGACCAGACCTGTATCATAAAAATTGTTTCTTTTACTTACCTTCCTTACTCTTTGTCCTTTTCTCCCTCCACATATGATTACTTGCAAGTATTCATTTTAATAGAGGGTAGTCACTCATAATTGATTAACTGCATATCTGGACTCGCAGGTGCTGGTCGCAAGAGTAATAAATTGATTTTCTTTCGAAGAACAATGATCCTTAGGTCATGCAGACCTCCTTGATGGTATCTGGAAGTTTGATTGGCTGAGGGATGTGAACAGCTTTGGTCACCAGGAATCTCACCTCCTGCATACCTCCCTTACACATCAAAGCCCCAGTTGTATTCAAAGACAAGTCAGATTGGAGTTTGCCTTTCCAAATCTCATACTTTGGTTCAACCAAATAAAGCTTTCTCTGCTTCTAAGCGCTGCTGTGTCAGTGTTTGGGTAACTGCACACTGGTACTTGGGTACTGGAACCTAGTGTTTGGGATCCTGCAAGACTAGAACCTATGTCTTCCGGCTTCCAGCAACACCTCTTCCTCTCCATGGAAACAGATGACTTCCCGGAATTCCAGACTCAACATTCGGAAGACAAAGACCAACCGGGGGTGGCCAGATTCCTTAGTGACAGGAAAGTTAGCTCCCAGCTTTCAGATCTGGAGACCAAGGAAGAGAGAGCAAGCTGGGAGTAACATTCATTCACATATGCGCACACACATGTGCACGCACACATGCACACGCGCACACACGCACACACTCACACACACACGCACACACACACACACACACCAGGCTTGAGGAAAAGAACCCTATGAAAAAAATAACTGCAAGACAGGCTTAATAGCTAACATTGATTGAGCGCATAGTCTTTGCCAGGCACTCTGCTCAGCCATTTTACACGTATTATTTTTTTTAATTCTCAATAACCCAGTGATGGGAGCTATTATTGTACTTGTTTTACACATGAAAAACTGAAGCTCACAGACACTGAGCACTTTCCCCAAAGTCACACACTACTGAGAGGTGCGATCAGGCTGTCTGAGTACAGAGCCCACGCATATTTTCTCTTTTACAAAAAGAACAAATAGAAATCAATTGTTGAAATAGCACATTACAGATAACTTCCTGAGTTGCAAAATTTACCCCTCTTTTACTCAGAGATACTTTAAGACTTCTCTTTTAAGGAGTTTAAGTTGCTTAGGGCAGAGCTTGTTAAGCTTTACACACATGTGAGTCACTGGGGATCTTCTTAAAATGCAGATTCTGATTTGCGGGGTGGGGATGCCCTGAATTCTTCGTCTCTGAGACCCTCTCAGGTGGGATCTCTGATGGTGGTCTACACACACATCCTAACACAACACACACACACACCCTTACCGTAGCGCCAATACTGGGAAACTGAGATTCTATATTTTATATTTGCACCTAAGCTTCCTCAGAAAAAGAAAGAAATGCAAATACTCCCTAAGAATTTGAAGGAGCACATTGTGGCTTCCAGCGTCAGAAGCAGGAACCATTAATCTAGTGGGAGTGACAGGAAATGAAATGTAAGAAAGCTGGTTAGCAGCACCTTTGCAAATTAGATGGCTCAGCTCCTGAAAGGGAAATGAAAGTTCAGAATCTGAGCTTGCCCTGGCAAGCTCAGATTTTTTTTTTTTTTTAATCTAAGGGATTTTTAGTTGTTTGTTGTTATTGTTTTCTCATCACCTCCTTAAAATCGGCTCTTATGCTGCTTCTTGGGGGCGCAGATAATCCGGGCAGACTTGGACTGCTGCCGTGAATACACAGTCTCACTCCTTTGCTGCTCCTCAATCTTTTATTTTCTTTCCTGTGGAGAGGTCGGCGAAGGTGAGGTTGTGCTGCTGGTGATTAATTGTGGTAATAAAAAGGGTGGAGAGAAAGAGAACTGGAAACGCGAGAGGGGTTGGTGATTTATCTGAAAACATGGATCCTGGGTAAATAATGGTTTGACTGTGAGATGATTACAGGCTGAATTGTGTCCTCCCGAAAAGATATGTGCATACCTCGGTGATATTGCTAGTTCAGTTCCAGACCATTGAAAGAGAGTGAGTCACACAAACTTTTTGGTTTCCCAGTTCATAGAAAAGTCATGTTTACACTATACCGTAGACTATTAAATGTGCAATGCCATTAGGTCTGAAAAGTGTACTTACCTTAACGAAAAAATACTGCTAAAATTCTGACACAGAGGAAGAAAGTAAGTATATGCTTTTGAAGAAATGGCACCCATAAGACTTGCTGGGTGCGGGATTGTCACAAACCTTCAACTTGTAAAAAACACAGTACTTGTGAAACTCAATACAGCAAAGCACAGTGTAAGGATATCTGCCTGCAGTAGAGACCTTAGGTCCTAGGACCACAGAGTGCACCTTTAGTTGGGAACAGGGTCATTGCAGATGTAACTAGTTAGGATGAAGTCAGACTAGAATAAGGTGGGCCCTAATCCAAAATGACTGGGGTTCTTATAAGAAGATGGCCATGTGCCAGGCATGGTGGCTCATGCCTGTAATCTCAGCACTTTGGGAGGCTGAGGCAGGCACATTGCTAAAGCTCAGGAGTTCAAGACTAGCCTAGGCAATATGGTGAGACCCTGTCCCTACCAAAAATACAAACATTAGCTGGGCATAGTGGCATGCACCTGTACTTCCAATGACCAGGGAGGTTGAGGTGGGAGAATCACTTGAGAGGAGGCAGAAGTTGCAGTGAGCTAAGATCATGCCACTGCACTCCAGCTTGGGCAACAGAGCAAGACTCTGTCTCAGAAACAAACAAACAAAAAGAAGAAGATGGTCACGTGAAGTCAGAGGCACAGGAAGGACAACCATGGGATGAAGACGGCAGAGACTGGAGCCCTGCAGCTGCCAACCAGGGAACAGCACAGACTCCCAGCAAACCAGCAGAAGCCAGGAGGAGGCCAGGACATGTTCCCTGCAGAGTTCAGAGTGGACACAGCCCTCCCGACACCTTGATTTTGGCCTTCTGGTTTTCTGGCCACAAGATGATAGATTTGTCATGTTTAAGCCATTTAGTTTGTAACACTTTGTTATTACAGACCTAGCAAGCTAATACCATGAGGTTATCTTTCCACTTCTGACAAACTCCTAAATCCCCCTTCCACGCCCTCCTCTACACTCACACCCCTCACCCCCCTCCCACCACCACCACAGTGATTGACCAAAAGGGAACCAAAGAATGGGGCCAGTGTGGTAAGCAGTCAAGCAGAGCCTCTCGACTCCGGTGAGGAGAGGAGGCAGTGCAGGGAAAACACTGAAGAGCCTGGCAAGGCCCCACCTGCAGTCCAGCTGGGGGGCCTGGTGACAGGAGGGGGGAGGGGGAGGGCAGAAGGGGAGGAGGGTGGAACGGGGAAGGGGGAGGGGGACAGCCGGAGAGGAGGAGCAGGGGAGGGAAGGAGGTGGAAAAGGGGAGGAGGGCAGGCTCAAAGATGCTTCCCGCCTGCTGTTACCAGTGAGTCAGAGCACCAGAGCCTGGAAGGGGATAGGAACTATAGGGCTGAGTTTGGCTTTGAGCCAGAATTGCCACCCCAGTGCCAAGAGCCTCTCACCAGGTGCCTGGAGTTCTAATGAACAAATCAAGGAGGCCCCTAAACAATAGAAGGACTGGGGTTTGGAGGTGGTGAAGCGGAGGCTATAGAGTCTCATAGTGGATATGAGGGGACCCTAAGGGATTACCCTTCTCTGAGTCCCCTGTCCTCCTTGCCTTTATATTCCTAAAAAAGCACTAAAATCCTGGTATCCTCTGAGCTGAAGGCAGTTTTCCATCCCATCCCCAAGCCTCGTGGAGGCCTGAATTCAGCTCCTGTGGGTTTATCCACTACTCATCAGCTCTCAGCATCTGTCCCACAGACTAGGTGGCTCTGGGACACTGCCTGGCAGCAGGGGCTGTGATTCCAGCTGGAGTTTAAACACACACCCTCCACCCATGCTCTCCAGCAAACGAGGACACCCATCCTCACATTCACACCTGGAGACACTCACACAGCGCCACAAACATTCCCACACAGACACACCCACTCTGCAACATGCAGAGCCGCACACCCTCACACAGACTCACACACGCAGCACAGTCACACACACCCAGCACGGGTTCATAGAGCAGCCACACGCTCAGAGACACAGACACACGCACACCCACAGTCACGTTCTCCAGGGCAGAGACAGGCGTCCCCTCTCCCTCCCTCTCTCAGACACATGCAGGACTCAGGAAATCCACAAGGGCCTTCTCAGCAGAGCTGGGAGATTTTACACATCAAGATCCTCAACTTCCAAACAGAACTAATTCATGCCACAAATAAAATGGTTACAGATAAATCTGCCTAGTGTGGAGTTCTACTTGGTGTTGGTTTTTGGGGAGGGACACATGGCTCCTTCTCCTCAGAACCCCCACTTCTGGGAAAGCCTCCAGACCATGCCCTCCTCACTGGGCTAGGCAGGATCCTGCCTCCCCATCCTCTGAGCCTCAGGGCACCGAATGTCCGTATCCCTCATGAGGCGCTTAAAACCAGAGAGAAATCCAGGCCCTCACCACCATACACCAAAGACAGAGGAGAGAGGGAGACCGTGAGAGGGGACCTCAGGGCAGTCACGCTTAAATGTGTGGACACTGCCCTCCGCAGGGTTCCTGGAGGGCATCACATGGGGAAGGACCCTGGGTACCAGCTGGTGAAGAAAAGGGCGCTTCCAGCCGGGCTCCGGTATGACGTCATCTACACTTGCATTCATCATCAGTTGAAGGCTCAGACCCTTGGCTACATTACCATTGCACCTAGTCCCATAATTATTTTATGTAAAACATTATTGTGTGAGCCAACTGTGCATTTAAACAAAGCTCCATTTGAACATCAGCTCAATTTCCTATAAATACCAGCATGCAACTGCTAAAACAAAATAGTAGGTCCTCTGTGCCATCTAGTAGCCTCTGTGATGGGAACTATTAGCACAAGAAATTCTAGGTTGGCCCCGTGGTGCTAACTGCGAAAGGGTGAAGGATCGAATCTGACATGCGCCAAGTTTCCAGCTGCAAACACCAGCACGTTGTCAAAATCTGTTTTGTGCTTCTCCATCCTTCCATCACTCTTCCTAATGACAAAAATAATTAACACCTTCATATAAAAGCACAGAATGAATGGGAGACCTAGTTTATCCACCTATTTCAGGGTCATGGCTGTTATCAATATATGACAAGTTAATGAGTCTTAATTAAAAAAGCAGCAGTAAAGCAATTTAGGAAACTGAAGGGTTATTATGAGTCGTCACTGTGACAGCATGTTTTGTGCACCATTGAAGATAACAGATTTACTTTCCATGGTATCACAGATCCATCATCCTGAAACTACTTGTTCTCTGTTGCAGAGAGCCGTTTTCTTCTCTTTAAAAGAAGTGCCTGAGCTGGTGGCTGCTTTCAGAGTGACAGCAGCAATGCATGATAGGAACCAGGAAGGCTTCGGGAATGAGCATGAGGGAGGGGTCAGCAGGCCTGATCGCAGGCAAGGCTCAGGGCCCTGGGAGGAAGCATGAGCCAAAGGTCAGGACAGGACTGCATGTCGGGGTCATTCCCAACCTGTTGTTCCTTCCCCCCAACAATCCAGTAGTTTTCTAAGGACTGTCAGGATCCTCCCCCTCCACCCCACCGTGGCCACACTTCCTTCAGGTTCCTCTGAGACCTTCCCAGGTAAGCTTCAGCGTTGATCTAAAGAGACTTGAACACTCACATCATTTCCAATGGTGCGAGGCCACATTCCCTAAGATGACACTAGTCCTCTTCATGTGCCTGCATGAGAAAGCTCAAGGCTGCCAAAATAAGTTACCATTTATTTCAGCCAGCATCCGAAGACAGGGCCTCTGCCTCCCAGCCTCTGTAGGGGTGGGAGTCTAACTTCAACAGGAACCTATTAGTAAACCCAGGTGGGTTTCACATGGACCACCCCACTTCCTGCTTTTGTAGTGTTTCACTTCCCTAACTCTGCCAAGCCCCTGCTCCTTCCCTCCCTAACCCATCATTCTCTCATGTTATCCTTTTTTCAGACAGAGCCTTGCTCTGTTGCTCAGGTTGGAGTGCAATGGTGCAGTCATCGCTCACTAAAGCCTTAAATTCCTGGGCTCAGGCAAGCCACTCACCTCAGCCTCCCGAGTAACTGGGACTGCAGGTGGGTGCCACCATGCACAGCGATTTTTTAAAAATTTTTTTGTTGAAACAAGGTCTTGTTCTGTTGCCCAGGCTGGTCTTCACCTCCTGGCTTCAAGCAATCCTCCCATTTCACTCCCAAAGTGCTGTGATTACAGGTGTGAGCCACTGGGCCTGGCCCATTCTCACTTTAAAATGCCCAGTGACTTCTGCACAAATCAAAGTTGAGTTCAATTTCTGCTGGGCTCTTTTCCCTGCTGTAATAGTTGTTACTGATTAAAATCTGTCCTTACCACCTTAGGGTTCAGCTTTGTTCATCTTTGACAGGACTAAGAAATCTATTTCAGAAATATTTCTAAAATCCAGGTCTTCTTTGTCATTATTTTCTGGCCCTCACCATCTCTTCCCTGGAACGATGCAGAGGCTGCTTCATAGCCAGTCCCCCTGCTCATAGCTCATCTTGTCCATGGGGGTATTTGGATCATGTCCTGCCTTTTTAAAACACCCTCCAATTGCTCCAATTTGCAAAGTAGAAATTAAAAACTGACCATCTGACAAATGTGTACTTTGGCTAACTGTGCAATTATCACGATGTTACCTTTTTTCCCTAAAATTGGGGTCTCACTCTGTCACCCAGTCTGTAGTGCAGTGGTGCAATTACAGCTCACTGCAACCTCAATCTCCCTGGTTCAAGCCACAGTCCCACCTCAGTCTGCCAAGTAGCCGGGACCACAGCAGCACTGCACCACACTCAACTAATGTATTTATATATATATGGTTTTATTACCAACAAAAGCCCCTTGGAAAGCTGAGGAGGGAGGATTTCTTCTAGTCAGGAGTTCAAGACCACCCTGGGTCTTCCTGTGTTGCCCAGGCTGGTGTTGAACTCCTGGAATAACAGGTGTGTGTCACTGGAATTCATTACAGGTGGCCTGGAATTCATTTCATGGGTAATTGAATGATTTTTGCATAAAACTATAGATGTCTTGCAAGACTGGCCTACAGTCCTGGATGGCAGCATTGAAACAGACTGATCCCATTTAGGCAGCGTGTGTACTCACCAGGTGACCCAGTTCTCACCACCCCTTGCTACTCCTCACTATCCTCAGCTATGAATCTGCCGGCCCCATAGGCATCAGTGTTTGCCAGCCGTCACAAGTAGGAGAACTGAGGCTGGAAAAATGGAAAATGAGACCCCAGGACAGAGAAGGTTCTAAGGAAATGTGGAGATGTTTCTTGCTAGCAAGGAAAACAGTCTCGGGGACTGAGCTGAAGTCAGAGTTCAGTGTCCAGAGTGAGCACAGGAGAGGTGCATCTCCAGAGAAAAGCAAAGGCCATGGGAAAAAATGCAGGCTCAGGGCCCCCGGCGCCCCGTGTTTTGTCACAGGGTAAGAAGCCGAGCCTTCCTACAAAACAAAGGAAGCCCAGCACATCTCCTCAGAACCAGCACGTCTTTAAACTTGACCTAGATGGCATCGCTCAGGATGGCCCTGTGGAAATCCATGAAAGCCAGAAAAGAGGCCAAGGAGGAAGACAGCATCTCTCACTTTCGCTGCCGTGCTTTCAGTATTGAAATGTCTGTGCAGGAAGCCCTTTAAAATGCCTGAATTAGACAGTGGATTTGCAAACCAAGTTTCTGCTTTATTTTTAAAGACTTTTAGCCCGCCTTACCCTTTGAGAGTCAGGGACACATGGAGCATAAATTCCAGGCCCGAGTCAACGCAGTCCCCAGCCAATGGGAAACCACAATGGTGCCTCCCAGCCCTGGCTCATAACAGCACCACTGCACGGCTGAGCCAGCCTCAGAAACATGCATTTACCCTCCTAGACATGAGCCTCTGTGTGCCACTTCTCCCCTCCTCTGCCTTGCGTGGCCCCCGACTGTCTGCCTAGGGACCTACAGTCTATTTGGTCCTCTGTAAAGCTCTTTTTAGTTCCAGGTAAAACAGAAGGAGAGTAAAATTGGGGCCCAAATGAAACAGAACTATGCAGGTTGATATCTAAGAAGCACCCTGAGCTCCTTAATGTGTTTTCCTTTTCATTGGCCTCTTAGGACTCAGGTTTGCCAAGGCTCAGAAGCAAGAGCCAGGAGTGAATAATGCACATAACAGCGGTGAACCTGGCCTGCTTCCGAGTGTACAAAAGCCCTTCACACAGGATTTCCTGAGGTCAGCCCAAGCCCAGGCTCCCCACCCTCCCAGAATGCCTCAGCTAGCTGGCAAAACATTGTAAGTGGAAGTAGAGATTTGTCCAGTGTCAAAAATCATTTCACACAATAACAAGACACGCCCTGGGTGGAAATCACTGCTACAGAAACTGTGCCCCTCCTCCAGTCTTCATCTCAGCACATCTGTGACCACAAACACTGTCTAAATCCACATCTTGTTCAATTTTAGATTCATAGTTTTCTTTACTCAAATACTTTACACTTGTAAGACACGTTGTGTGGAAGTGGTTTAAACTTGTCTTTTAACATCACCAATAACCATCTCCTACATTTTTTTCAGTCATTAATTTGATATCTTCACTAAGAGAAATGCCAGTAATTTGAGGGTTTTCAGAGGAAAGTGCCTTGAGCTCCTCCAGACAGAAAAGAAGTGGAGGTATCGCTGTTATTGTTCTGAGCTGATAGGAAACACATCATGGATTGGAGGCCAGGAATCAGCCACCGCCTGCCCGGCACGCATAGAGCAGGTGTTGGCTACAATTGCTTCTAGACTTCGTGCCATGGTCAGTTGAAAGTCAAACCTGTAAATGCTGCCTGACTGCAATAGAACTGGAGTCCACAGACATTTTTGCATCACTGCCTGGTGAAAATATACTGACTGGGTGGGATGAGGTGGAGAGCGCCTATGGAGCAGACGCAACCGGAATAGCAACCAACAGGCTGTTAGTCTTCACTGCCTTTTCTCGTCTTCCATTTTTTTTTTTTCTTCTATGACCACACCTGTAAGAAAATGGATTTGGTCATTTCCAGAAGAAGGTTTTTCTTTGATCTGTCTGACAGCAGGTCAGTAGAAGGTATTTTTGTTAACCTGGATCCTCACCATGGCTATTTCCTGAGCTTCTACGTGGCAGTTCTATGTTTTAAAGTTCCCTTTGCCGTAGCAGCACAGCTCCACACCAGACAGTCACCCTTCTTCCTGAGAGCCGCTGTTATTTCACTTCAGGCTCAAGGTGTTTTCAGAAGATCTGAGGGAGGACTAAAACAGATGCACACACTTTGTTTTTCTACATCACCACGGTTCACAGGCTCCCAGAAACTCCTGCAATCAGTAGAAAGGAGATCATTCAAGTGGCTTCCACCTGGTAACCAAACCCACACAGCCTCAGACCCAGCACCCCCCAATCTCCCAACCTCCCGGGGACCCTCCCTGGTACCCAAACCCACGCAGCCTTCAGGCCCAGCCCCTCCAATCTCCCAACCTTCCGGGGACCCTCCCTGGTACCCAAACCCTTGCAGCCTTCAGACGCAGCCTCTCCAATCTCCCGACCTCCCGGGGACCCTCCCTGGTACCCAAACCCATGCAGCCTTCAGGCCTAGCCCCTCCAATCTCCCGACCTCCCGGGGACCCTCCCTGGCGAATCTGGTCCAGAATGACCTCCCTCCTCTAGAAGCCCCAGGAACCAGAATCCACACCTTCTATTCCAGAGCATTCTTGACTTTAGGTTGGGTCCTATTTATCAAACGTTTGTCTAGAGAGCAGCCCCAGCACATAAGTGTGTGTGAACCACAGAATAGAGGCGTGGCCCCCGCTCACTGTTCCCCCTGACCCTGGGCCTGGGTAAGACTAGGCTCCCCAAAAGCAATATAAGTGCACCAGGAATTTTCTATGGTGCTCCTGGGAGAAGTAGGAAGGAGGAGGGAAAGGGAGAAATCAAGTAGGGGTGTGATTCAAGCCCCATTCTTGCTTGCACCTGCAGTGTGACTCCCAGTGTGAGCTGAACCTTAGAGCTCTCCCTGACTTGAATCAAAGCAACAAGCCTCAGGTATTGCTGTGGGTCAAGAAGGGGAGACATAAACCCCCTGGAGCATCACTTCCAGCTTTCTGTACCCGTGAGCAAAGCCCAAAGGTGGGTCACTGAGGAGAGACACAGGCATGGCATTAGTTGCTGAAGAACACAGATGCTGAGGAGTGGTCCTGGGTGGGAGCGGGTGGGTGGAGCAACAACGAGCTTTAGGGCCAGTCTCCTGCCAGTGGCATGAGACACTCCAAGGAGCCAGCAACCGGAGTTTCACTTCCTTTGTGACTCTACCAGGTACTCACGGAACCAGGAAGGGAGAGGCACTGTTTAAAAAAGTGAACACTAGCCGGGCGCGGTGGCTCAAGCCTGTAATCCCAGCACTTTGGGAGGCTGAGACGGGCGGATCACGAGGTCAGGAGATCTAGACCATCCTGGCTAACACGGTGAAACCCCGTCTCTACTAAAAATACAAAAAACTAGCCGGGCGAGGTGGCGGGTGCCTGTAGTCCCAGCTACTCCGGAGGCTGAGGCAGGAGAATGGCATAAACCCGGGAGGCGGAGCTTGCAGTGAGCTGAGATCCGGCCACTGCACTCCAGCCCGGGCGACAGAGCAAGACTCCATCTAAAAAAAAAAGTGAACACTTATATAGCACTTACTATACCCCAGGCAATGTTCCAAGCATTTTACAAACATTAATTCACTTAGCTTCTCAATGTCTCAATTTCCTCATATGTAAAGTCAAGCTAATAATAACAGTTACTTCACAGGCTTGCAGGGAAGCTAAATAGCCTACCTAAAGTTACAGAGATGATCTGCCAAGATTTGAACCCGGGCAGTCCAGCTCTGAATCTAAATGCTTAACCAAACCATTAAAATGAGTGCAGGCTCGTAGAACCAGACAGACACAGGTGCAAGTCCCAGTTTACATCAATAAAACTGAATATCATCCACAATGGTTGAACACTCCAACCAACAGTGTAAAAGCATTCCTATTTCTCCATAGCCTCACCAGCATCTGTTGTTTCCTGACTTTTTAATAATCGCCATTCTAACTGGCATGAGGTGATTCCTCAAGGATATAGAACTAGAAATACCATTTGACCCAGCAATCCCATTACTGGGTATATACCCAAAGGATTGTAAATCATTCTACTATAAAGATACACGCACATGTATGTTTATAGTAGCACGATTTACAATAGCAAAGATTGGAACCAACCCAAATGTCCATCAATGATAGACTGGATGAAGAAAATGTGGCACATATACACCATGGAATACTATACAGCCATAAAAAAAGAGTGAGTTCATGTCCTTTGCAGGGACATTGGTGAAGCTGGAAGCCATCATTCTCAGCAAACTAACACAGGAACAGAAAACCAAATACTGCACGTTCTCACTCATAAGTGGGAGCTGAACAATGAGAACACATGGACACAGAGAGGGGAACATCACACACTGGGGTCTGTTGGGGGTCGGGGGCAAGGGGAGGGAGAGCATTAGGACAAATATCTAATGCATGTGAGGCTTAAAACCTAGATGACAGGGTGATGGGGCAGCAAACCACCACGTCACATGTATACTTATGTAACAAACCTGCATGTTCTGCACATGTATCCCAGAACTTAAAGTAAAATAAAATAAAAAATTAAAAAAACTGCGTATTATCTCTGCATCTTCACTTTCCTATTTTTGAAATGGGTTTTTCTTAAAAAACAAAAAGGGCCACTAATACCTGTATCTATGTAACAAATGTCCAGCAGGTGCTGAAGCCTTGCTGGGAACTCAATAATTCTCAGTGATCATTACAAAAATCCTCGGTAAAATTGACTGCTTGCAATCTTTGATACAGGAATGCCTGTCCCCAGTAACTTCCAGTGGCGGATGTGTTACGTGTGTGCATATGAAAAAACTAAACATGTGCAAAAACTAAAATCCAGTCCATCCAGTACATACATATGGCATTACCCAGGTCTACACCCCGGGGACAGTCGGCCATGCCTGGAGACATTCTGGGTTGTCACTGCTGAGGGAGGGGTGCTGCTGGCATCTCATGGGTAGAGGCCAGGGATGCTGCTTAACACCCTGCAATGCACAGGACAGCCCATTCTATACTCTGTCTTTCCAACATAACAATAATGATAAAAGCAGCTGCCAACACATATTCAAGGCGCAGGTCTGAGTCTATTATAAAGGTGATCTCTAAATAAACTATCTCTGAGAAAGGATCTCCTATTAGCCCCTTTATAGTTAGGGAGAGGAGACTTAAAGAGACTGAGTAATTTGTCCAGTATCACACAGCAGAAGGGGAAGCTTGGATCTGAATCACTGCCATGCAGAGTCCAGGACTTACACTCTTCACCATTATACATCCTTCACTAAACTTTCCTAAGTTTGACCACAAATTACAAGGCAGAAAATGAAAAAGCATGTAACTTGGTAGTTCTAGCAACTGATCTACTTCCAAAAAAGGCCCTTTGGTTCTAGAAAGCTTTATCTACGTGTTAATGATAGTAGTATGTTAAATTATCGGCTAAGTGTGGTATCAAATTGTAAAATAATCTATGAAATCTAAGCTTTACTTTTTCTCATAGTTATTAATGGCTGGGGTCAGATGGGAGTCCCTCAATTGGAAGGAAGATTGACAAGAACACATACATAGGACTTGAACCAAACCCATGTGAATTCATAGGGAAGGCAGGTTTATTATCTTTCGCTCCCCAGAGGTGAAGTCAGCCAGCTTTTCTGTACATCACTGGGGAGGATATTGAACACAATTCTTTACACGTGGGAAAAAGAATCATTGATTCTCAGAATAGCTTTGGTGAAATGGGCCTTTGGTTGGAACAGCACACACATAACCTCTCTAAGACAGCAAGTCATCCGCCCTGAAACCTCACCCTTGGTCTCTGGCTCTGAAACTCTTGATCACCGTGGGGAGTGTACTGGCAATGACCAATAGACCAGGACCTTTTGCTGCAAATCTACTAATGTTCCCCAAAGGGTGATCTCTGGTGCTCAAGGTGTTTCCCACCACAGGGCTGCAGGCTGCCACTCTGCAAAGTGAATAACTCCCTTAGTCAAGGATGGTGGATACATGAAAACCTGCCATTAAAAGAAACACATGCGGGACTGGTTCTCCTAGAATTAGCCATTTGGACTCTCCTCGGGAACCACTAACGGGACATTTTGCCTGACTTTGTGCAGGTTTGGCTATCCTTTGGAAAAAGCAATTTTTTTAATTTTTTATTTTTTTTAACAATAGAAAACTACAAAGTACTGTAAAAAGGGGACTTTGGGTGCCATCAGCTCCTCTCAAAACCCCTATGATGAGATTATCACTCAGAATAGCCTAGGCTATTCCACAGTAACAAATCAACGCTGAAATCCCAGTGGTTTAAGAAATCTAAAAGTTGATTTCTTGTTAACACATATTATGATCCTGTACAAACAACTCTACAAAGCAGTCATCCTCCATGCAGTGACTCAAGGATCCAGGCACCTCCACACTTGTGGTGCCACCTATCAAAAATTGGCTTCCAAGTCACCACAGCAAGAAAGCACAAAATTTGGGAGTTGTGGATCACTTCCTAAATGCTTTGGCACTTCTGCTTATAGCCCATTGGTCATAACTAGTCATAGAGCCCCACCAAGTGCAAGGAGGCTGAGAAATATATAGACAGCACGTGGTAAATATCATCATTTGTGTTACACACACTCCAATTCTGCTCTTTTAGTTCTCTTACAATGTGCAGTAAATTACTGTTGACTGTAGTCACCCCATTAATCTCCCCCATATGTAGATGAGGAGTGTGGTGAGTGTGGCCTATTGCAAATATTTTTTCCACTAACCCAAAACTTAGATTCAAAAACTAATGCTGATTTTTAGAGAATTTTAGGTGATACTGACTTTGGTAAAATTTATTGAAACTATACTTCTCCTAATCACATTATATCATTTTCTATAATCTTGTAACATCAAATTTAAGATTAGAAATGTGTTTACGTCCCACATCCATAAGCAACAAGATCATTAAATCTCTTTAGGCACCACTATTTAGAAAAAAGAAAAAAAATCTGTCTAATTATTTTCAGTAGGAAAAAATTTACAGAGTTTACAACCTAGCATTTAATCGCTTCTCTTTTTTTGCATTGGTGAATTATTTTGAGCTTATAATTTCAAAATAAATATGTTTTAAAGCCTCAGGACATTCATTGTGTAATGATCATTTGAAAGATTTTTTGGTTATGGTGTTCTCAAATGAATAAAAAGGCTGTTCACCAGCAACAGTTATTTCTATATTTAAAAAGATGAAATTGCTCATTAAGTAGTACAAGTCAATTTCTTTCATCAGCCTAACTGCCCATTTTAGCAAAGATTCCATCTCTGAATTAAGCAAATAGCTACACATTTCAAAGTCAATAGCTATACTCTGCTTCCTTTAACATGAACATCTCAGACATATCAATGTTGTCAGCCTCTTTACTAAACCTTTCTCTGAAAAGACTGAAGACAGTGTTTTGTTGTTATTGTTGTCATTGTGTGTTTTGTACTTTTGCTTTTTTAAAGGCAATATTTGTGTGTGTTAGCTACAGTCTGTCTGGTCATGACACGCATACTCAAAAGAGAGCCAGATATTTTTTAAAAAGTATGGTGAGGCTGAGTAGCCCATTTAACAACAAATGTAAAGTGCTCACATTTCCGTTGGGCTATTTGGAATTTCCCTATGGAAAGTTATTTCTTTCTGTAATAAAACCGGAAGTTGAATGTAGTAAACAATAGCTGGTCTGTGGGGGTTTGTGGCTATTCTGAGTATGGAAAAGTCTGTGGACTTTCTGTTTATTTCCTTTTCCCAACCAAACCCTTGAAACTAGAGGATGGGAGGAAGAGAGAGAGTTGAGGAGCATTGGGCTGGGTGGAAGAAGTGACCTTGCAGATCATTTCACATTCTGTAATGTATGCAAAAAGTAATGAGAATGAGATAGCTGAAGTTTCAATTCTTTAGAGAGAGATTCAAATTCATTTCTCGGTTACAGGAGGCAAAAAAAAAAAAAAAAATGCCACTATTAATTTAGGCAATTAGAGAACTTTGAAAGCAATATTTAATACTTTAAAAAAAAAAAAAAAAAAAAAAAGCCTGTCCCAGGAGTTCAGCTCATAGCCTAGGAAAGCTTAATTTTTATAGTATTTCAAATGAAGAAAGGTCATTTCTTGGATGTGCTTGACAGAAGACTGTAATTATAAACTGGTAATTTTAATGAGAAGTGGGGTTTCCATAAAAAGGGAATGAACTTTTGAGGAAGTAAAATTACAATGCATGTTCCAGCCACTGCAGCATTTCCAAACAGATCAGTGTTCCCAACGTTGCCACCTGCTCTGCCACACTTTTCCGAAAAATGTGAATGCTTCGGTACCTACATCTACTTCTCCTGCCTTCTCAATGCACCAAACAAGACATCAGACCTTTTTCCTGCATGGAGGCCTGGCCTCCTGTGATGTCTGAGATCCACGCACTTTTCTCTTCTCTGATTGCTACATGGAGAGAACATTGCATTGTGATCTTCCCATATTTAGGGCAGAGACAGGGCAGTCAGTCTGGGAGGGCACCTAGTGGAGCGAGCCCACAGTGTGGAGGGGTGCGTGCCTCCTGAGGAATCTTGCCCGCTCTGCAGTCCACGTTTTCTGGCAGATCCAAGAGGTCACTTAAGTAGTTTTGAACAACATGTACTGCAATGTCCTGAGGGTGCCTCAGCCTCGTCTGCGCTTGTCCCATTGTTACCTAACCAAATGGAGTCACTTTGCCTGTGTGCAATGGAAAGCCAAAAAACTGACCCACTGGATTTTTGCAGAAAAAACAAAACAAAACAAACAACTATTGCCAGTCAGTTGGCAACGGGACAGGAGGAAACCCTCAAATCTGTCTCTCTAAGCTGGGGGCTGAGTAGGGTTTTATAAGCACAGGGTAATAAGGTGTGAACTGCTTGGATCACCAATGAGGTGATGCTGGGAGGCATAATCTGATCCTGCCGCAGGACGATGCCAGGGTTTGATGTGATTGAATCCCGGATCCTGCCACGTGGCATCCACTTTTAAATTTGGTCTCACTCCTCAGTTCGAGCACTTGGGGCTGCCTATGGTTGCACACTTGGCTCATCTGGGCATGCTCCAGCAATGTGACCTTCGACCTGCAGGCCCATGGCAACTGAACAACTCCCAACCTTGTTATGTGGAAGTTGAGCCAGACTGGTCTGGTGCAGTTACACATCCCCACAGGGTCTGATTTTACTGACTATGGGGCAGCTTGGGTATTCAGTTTTTTTAAGCTCCTCGTGTGATTCTAACACTCAGCAGGGGCTGAGAGCCACAGAGTTACTTTCTGAGAAGGAATAAATATCAGCAAAGAAAGAGAGATAGGAAAGGCCCTTGGCAGCAGCCTGGTGAGTAAGGGGTCAGGCAGCACCCGGCAAGGATGGAGGATGAGCATACTGAAGACCCACAGGGTCTATCGACTGTGTTAAGATAAACACCAAATCCTGGGGCTGGGCACGGTGGCTCACACCTGTAATCCCAGCACTTTGGGAGGCTGAGGTGGGCGGATCACCTGAGGTCGGGAATTCGAGACCAGCCTGGCCAACGTGGAGAAACCCTATCTCTACTAAAAATACAAAATTAGCTGGGTGTGGTTGCGCACGCCTGTAATCCCAGCTACTCAGGAGGATGAGGTAGGAGAATCACTTGAACCAGTGTGGTTGCGCACGCCTGTAATCCCAGCTACTCAGGAGGATGAGGTAGGAGAATCACTTGAACCAGGGAGGCGGACGTTGCGGTGAGCCGAGATTGCAATTGCACTCCAGCCTAGGCAACAAGAGTGAAACTCTATCTCAAAAAAAAAAAAACAAAAAAACAACAAAAAAAAACAATACATCAGATCCTAGAAAGCCCATGGAAGTCAAAGAAGGGCGTCAGTGCAGAGCAATGCGCCAGTTCTTGGTTGCCATATTGCTGGTGCTACAGTAAAAGTTTATTGAACATGTGCACTCAAGCGGGAATCAGAGGCTCAAGAGAAAAGCTAAAACCACCTGGAAGCTGAGCCTTATCTAACCAAATTTATTGAGTCTCCCTCCAGCTAACTGAGGGGTTGGATGCCACTCATTTCTCTTTTGGGAACAGTCATTTGCTTTAGCTCTCAGCCTCTTGCTGCAGCCATGCCACCTTCCCCTCAGTGTCCTCCTTCCCACATCAGTAAGTCACTCCAGAGTGCCACGCTCCACTTAAAAATAAACAAACACCTTCTGTCTCCATCCTGGCACAGTTTCAGCTTATTTAGCATTCTAACATATGTCGTCTGTTTTCCCAAACAATCTAACATGGGCATAGCACGATGGGGTTGATAATTTGGGCAAATGAGAAACAGCCTGCCATCAGCACAGACATAATGACATTTGATTTGCTATCGGTAGATTCCATTGTGTGTTCTCTCTTCTCATCCTTGGAAGATAAACACAGAAAAAGACTGCAAGATTTCCAGCCCTGGCTCTGTGGCAGAGAATAAGGTCTGGAGGCAGGGAACCTAAGGCTGTTTCAGGCTGACTTCTTAGAACTAAGTTGAAAGGAAAACCCTGTCCATGCCTAAGTAACAAAAGGACCAGAGGCTACTCCCTTTGACCTTTTCTCCAGGGCAAATGGGAAATTGACTGTTCTGCAACAAATCAGACTGATTACAGGTCAAGTCTTCGTTTGTAACTTTGTAACTTCTCTCCAGCCTCTGAAAGGTTACTGTCCACAACCAATCAGACTGATTGTAGGCGGAGTCTTCATTTGCCTAGAAGTATAACTTTGTAACTTCATCCTAGCCTGTGACTGGCTCCTTTGTGCAACCAATCAGATGTTTGCACTAGAGTGTGACTTTTGTAACTTCAGCCTCTGGTTGGCTGCTTTCTGCAATCAATCAGATTGTGGGCTACCACTTCACTTACCTGAGGTGAGCATGCAGTGGCCAATGGGAAACTTCTAGCGGGTATCTGGACCCAAGAAGATTCTGTATCTGGGCTCTTGAGCTGCTGCTCAGTCCACTCCCACACTGTGGAGTGTACTTTCATTTTCAATAAATCCCTGCTTTCCTTCTTTTGTTGCTTCATTCTTTCTTTGCTTTGCTGGACGTTTTGTTTAATTCTTTGTTCAAAACACCAAGAACCTGGACAACTTGCAGTCACCACCCTCTCCCAGTGACAGCTCTTCCAGAAAGTCAAAATGATTAAAACATCATTTGCCTTTAAATATCCTATTCATTTGGCAAGCACAGAGTGGACGCCAACCATGTAAGAGACATGTTGGCTCTGATGTGAAAATGTAGAAACAGTCTCTGCTAGCAAGGAGCAGATAGGTTCATGAGCAAGACCAGATTACAGAGCACAGGGAGTCAGATCACAGCTGGCAGGAGGAACAAGAAGGGAACTCACAAGACAATGCATGGCCAATCCTACACTCAAAGATGAGACAAGGCTTCACTGGTATCTCAGTCCGTGGGTGCTGCTATAAAGGAATACCTGAGACTGGATAATTTATAAAGAAAAGAGGTTTATTTGGCTCACAGTTTTGCAGGCTGTACAAAAAGCATGGCGCCAGGATCTGCTTCTGGGGAGGCCTCAGGCTGCATCCACTCATGACCTAAGGGGAAGAGGAGCTGGTGTGCACAGAAATCACATGGTGAGAGAAGAAGCAAAAGAGAAGGGGAGGCATCCGGCTTTTTTCTTTTCTTTTTTTTTAATCCTGTACATTTACTAGTTAAAAATAATTTCAACTTTTATTTTAAACTTAGGGGGTACAAGTACAGGTTTTTTAATATGGATATTTGCATGATGCTGAGGTTTGGGTATGGATGACAGATCATTAAGGCAGACTTTTTAGCAACAGTTCTAGGGGGAACTAATACTGTGAGAAGTCATTCATTATTGGAGGACATCACCAAGTCACTCATGAGGGATCCACCCCATGACTCAAACACCTTCCATTAGGTCCCACCTCTAACACTGAGGATCAAATTTCAACATGAGGTTTGCAGGATCAAATATTCAAGTTCCAGCAACTAGGATGAACTGGAAGAAGTTACCACTGCTCTCAATCAAGCCCAGAATTCCTGTCCCATGCAGACCAAGCATTTTCACACAGATCTTTCTAAGTCCTTAGGTCATTACAGGAGTAACATTCCCTCTGACTGAAAGGGAGACATCACTGGGAGGTCCCTCAGCCTTTTGCACAACTGGTTGTCCAGGAGCTCTGTCCTGTTCTGAGAGGGGCTGAGCTGAAGCCTAAGGCTCAGGATTCCGGAGAGCAACACCACCCAGCCGGACCTCCCCAGGGACCGCAGAATCTACAGCGACTCAGGCCCTTGCACAACCTGGAGCTTGCACATCTATTTTTTTTTTCCACTCACTTATCTGTTCACTGGGTCAATCAGTCCTTTAACAAACATTTACTCAGCATCACTGCTCACCAGGCACAGAATAAAAGCCACACACCGGACCAGAGTATGGGCCTTAGAGACCTGCCTGTCTACAGTGCAAGTTTCTGCCAGGGTTATGGGAGCCCAGGTATTGAAAGGGGCCTTGTGGATGCTTTATAGACATGAGAGATTGAACACTTTTGCATTTCCCGAGGACCCTGGGCTGAGGCCACATCTGCAGACCTTCCTTGAAGTGAGTAAGCAAAGTTGCCCATCTTGGCTTCATGCCTGACGATGGCCCCTCTGTGGGAGGCTACAGGCTTGGACTCAACCCTGAGTCCTGGAAACCACTAGAGAAAGAGTAACAGGAGATGGAGCCCAGGGATGGCCACATGCAGCCTGTTTGTCCTGCCTGATGCTTCTTCCCAGCTATGGGTCCATTCAGTCATTCACTTATTCCCATAAAAACCATACACTACATTTCTTCAAATCTCTTATGGGCCTGAAGCCCCCTTAATGCTCACCAAACATTTAATGATTTTTTTTTTTTTTTACTCTCTCAAAAATTAAATATGGACATAACGATTGTCACTGTTAACTATTGTCCTCAAGAATGTCCCACATTTCTCAGACAGATAAATTATACCTTATTACCACAAACGGGCCATAAAATGCTGCAAAGTGCCATGAGAAGTCTCTGGTCTACAATTGTGCCAGCTCTCTCTGCATGTTGGCACTAAGAAATGAAGAAGGAGCTGGAAAATATGCAGGAGCAGACTGAGACAGAAGTCAACAGGCCAGGCTGATTAGAGGGGAATGTTGGGGGTCTGAAAAAAAAACAATTCTTCACCCCCTACTTTTCTTCTTCCCTCCTCAATATTTAGTCTCCCTAAGGAGCGGTAGGAGGCCTTGATGAATAAAACCAGTAATAGTGAATGTAGTATAAGGAGACAGTCTTTAGTCCCAAACTGGAAACAGCTGATAGACAAGGTAGCAATCTCAAAAGCAAGCAGGTAACAGACAATAAACAGGTGATAAAGCTATAGAACAAATTTAAGCAAGAGAAGGACTTGAAGGGAGAGGGAAAAAAAGAAAAAAAAAAAACATTGCCAAGGCATCAACTGTCAGGAACTCAGCTTGGCCTTTGTATATTACTTCATGTAATACCCACAACAATGCTGAGGAATGTATTACCATCTGCATTCACCTGAGAAGCAGCTATAGCTCAGAGAGAATAAGTAACATATTCAAAGTCACAAACTGGATGTGGTTCTGACTCCAAAGCCCATTCTCTTTTCATTATGGTCACTGGCTCCCTGGAGGGGCAGGAACGGTGCACAGGAGTCATTTGTGCATTCAGCAGATGTTTGCTGAGAGTCAAGCTACGGTGCTGCTGTGAAGATACAAAAATGATTAAACCCCTGTATTACCTCATGGAATTCCAAAATTTTGTAAGGCAGCCTTGACGCCTAGTGAACTAATTGCATGGATTGGAATCCATGGGCTGGCACCCCTCCTTCTGCTCCTGCCCATCTGCCCCAATCCTGGGTGGCCTACATCAGCACAGGGACATCCAAAGAGCGGATGCTGGCTCTCCTGTGCAACTCACCTCTCCCAGAAGCAGTACTTCTCAAAGCGCAGTTCTCAGAAGAGTGGGGTTGTGTGTTTTAGACTAAGAGGGTTTTCTGGTCCCAGATGCTCGGGAGGCCTGCAGGATGCACTCATTATTAGAGGATCACACTGCATGATAAAGCAAGAGAGGGTCTGCGCCCACCCACATTGGAGCTGCCTCACCCATTCAGGTCTCAGAGGGCTTTGCTGCTCTTTACAGAACAAAGGCTTTCAGCCTAGCAGGTGGCTCATGCCTGTGATCCTAGTGCTTTGGGAGGCCCAGGTGGGAGGATTGCTTGAGGCCAGGAGTTTAAGACCAGCCGGCGCAACATAGTAAGACCCCATGTCTACAAATTTTTTTGTTAAAATTAGCAGGGCATGGTTGCACACGCCTTTAGTCCCAGCTACCCATGAGGGCTGAGGTGGGGGGATCACTTGAGCCCAGAAGGTCGAGGATGCAGTGATCTGTGATCGAACCACTGCACTCCTGCCTGGATGACCCTTGCCCCAGCCTGGAGCAAGACCCTTTCTCTAAGAAGAAAACCAAAAGAACAAAGGCTTTCAGAATCTTTTGGACTGTGGCCCGGAGTAAGGTATAGATTTTACACTGCAACTCTATACAGATACCACACACACATACATACAGAGGAAGCCAAAGTTCAGTCAAACAATACTTGCCTTTACTACGTGGGATGCATTCTAACAGTTTCTATTTGGTTTTCTTGTAATACTGGGTCATGACTCTCTAAATCAATTTCATGGTTCCACAGTTTGGAAAACACCCATCTAGAATACAAGAAGTCACTTGAGCTGATTGCTAGATAAACTAGCCCCACTCTGAATGAGAGGGTCAAAAAACTGACATGAAACTATGAACCAGGAGCCTAAAATCCCAGCGTCACTGCTTTTGGGTTGTGTGAACTTGGTCAGTGGTTTCTATTTCTTGAATGAATGTGAAAATCTAATGGTATAATTTAGCATGAATGCATGCTAGAAATACACTGGAAATAGATGTCACTCAAGTGGCATTCTCAAGAAAAATTTAACAAAGGGGCTGTCTGAAGCATGTGTGCAGGGTTAAAGCAAGGAAAAGGAGAGGGAGAATTTATTAGAACCTGGAGAGAGAGCTGTGAGAGAAGTTGCCCCATAGGACGTAGGCAGGGAAGAAGCTTGGTGGTAAATACCCTGACCCTTTCTTCTTCCTCCTGGCAATCTCCTATTAATATTTCCATTAACCAACACCAACCAGAAGCCAGAGGGCAGACTGGTCCATTGTTGAAATCCTTACAGGTCAGCTTCCTGGCACCCCAGCAGAGTGAAGAGTGGAAAGTGAATCAGGAGGGCTGAATGGAGAAGAGTCCTCACCCCAGTGATGACAGCATAGTGAGGGACAGTGTTTACTGTGCCACCTCCCAACAGTCACGTGCCATTCAGAAAAGTGATGCCCTCACTCCTATAGCCTTTAAAGTTTTGAAGTGTTTCCCATCCATTTTCTTTTTAAAAATTTTCCCTTCCTTCCTTCCTTCTCTCTCTTTCTCTCTCTCTCTCTTTCTTTCTTCCTTTCTTCCTTCCTTCTCTCTCTCTCTCTTTCTTCTCTCTCTCTCTCTTTTTTTTTTTTTGACACGTCTGACTTTGTTGCTGAGGCCGGAATGCAGTGGTGCAATCTTGGCTGACTGCAACCTCTGCCTTCCGGGTTGCAGGTTCAAGCTATTCTCATGCCTCAGTCTCCCAAATACCTGGGTTTAGAGATGTGCACCACCACACCTGGCTACGATGATGCCACTGCACTCCAGTCTGGGTGACAGAGCAACTTTGTCTCAATAAATACATAAACAGGAAGAGCCTCAGGGTTGGCACTACAAGGTGTAGACATGGATCAGGCTGAGAGTGAAGAGTCCTAAGGGAAGGCGTGGGCCCCTGACATCTGGAAACTGGTCTGACACACACAGTGAGACCATGTTCTTTATGCTAGACATACCTGATCTCACAGAACACCAACATCAGGTGAGGTCACTAGACAAAAACAAATCACTGTGCAGCTCTCCTAAACACCACTACTTTTGGTAAAAATGAGTGACTACTGCTTCTTTACCAATTACCTTGTCCTCACTCTAGTCTGCCCTCCCTGTCAATATCAAGATACCAAACCATAACGTCGTTCTTGCTTTCTGTCAGTACCCAGTCCAAGGCAAACATCACCTTCTCACACCCTCCTCAACATTACCCAACCAAAGCCCAGACTCTAGGGTTTTCATCAATATCTTCTTCCTGAGATGCCCCATGATTGTTTTGTGGAGAGCATCCTTCCTCACCACATCAAGTAACAAACCCAGCTGGTCAACTGCAGGTGTGTTCCTGGTGGTCTGTGACTGGAAGACACTGACACTCAGAAATGAGGGAGTTCAGAACATGTTGCCCAAAGATCTGCTGCTGTAGAATATTGACTATTTTGAGTTAAAAACAGATAAGAAAACAGCAGATGCAAGAAGACAATTCTGATCTGTTTCTTAAAACAAAACATAATTCCCATGTGAAGAAGGCACTCTCTGTACCAGAAGCAAAGTCCCACTACCATCTGCACACACAAACCTTGTTAGACTCACCCTTATCTTCCTGGCCACTTCTCCACCCAACTAACCACGTTAGCCCAAGCCCCTTTACCTTGTCACATTTTCTTTTTTTTTTTTTACTTTTTTAAAATTATTTTTTATTTTTTATTATACTTTAAGTTCTAGGGTACATGTGCACAACGTGCAAATTTGTTACATATGTACACATGTGCCATGTTGGTATGCTGCACCCATTAACTCGTCATTTACATTAGGTATGTCTCCTAATGCTATCCCTCCCCCACCCCCCCGACAATAGGCCCTGGTGTGTGATGTTCCCCTTCCTGTGTCCAAGTGATCTCACTGTTCAATTTCCACCTATGAGTGAGAACATGCGGTGTTTGGTTTTCTGTTCTTGCGATAGTTTGCTGAGAACGATGGTTTCCAGCTGCATCCATGTCCCTACAAAGGACGTGAACTCATCCTTTTTTATGGCTGCATAGCATTCTATGGTGTATATGTGCCACACCTCAAGAATCTAGAACTAGAAATACCATTTGACCCAGCCATCCCATTACTAGGTATATACCCAAAGGATTATAAATCATGCTGCTCTAAAGACACATGCACACGTATGTTTATTGCAACACTATTCACAATAGCAAAGACTTGGAATCAACCCAAATGTCCATCAGTGACAACCCAAATGTGGCCTTGTCACATTTTCATAATGCACTACCCTTTGTCCAATTCACTATGTGTTTACTCTAACTGCCTTTTTGGATCTTCATTTCCTTAATAAGGCCCCTGTGTCACGTAAAACTTGTGTTAAATAAATGTGCGTGTTTTTCTCTCATTCATCTGTCTTATGTCAATGTAACTCGCAGGTGCAGCCAAAAATCCCTATGAGGGTAGAGGTAAAGTTGTGCCTCCCCTCCTGGCAGGCCCATGGAGGGTCGGGATCTGGGGACGAGCAGAGGCAATAGCCCTGCACTTCTGGGTAGTGGGGGATCCCAGGAAAGCCACTGAAGGTGAAGGTCCTAGGCCTGCTCTGGACAGGAAAACTGAGGGCTTGCCCAAACACCATAACAAACAGGACAAGGACCTTGCAGAGTCCAGAATTTATTCCAGAAAAGTTTATTTTAAGCAAAAAGAACATAATAAAACTATAATTAAAAGAAAAAATCCAGTTGGGCATGGTGGCTCATGCCTATAATCACAGCACTTCAGGAGGCTTAGGGAGGAGGATTGCTTGAGGCTAGGTGTTCAAGACCAGCCTGGGCAACATAGTAAGACCCCACTTCTAAATTTATTTTTTTTAATTAGGCAGATTGCTGGCACATAGTCTCAGCTACTTGGGAGGCTGAAGTTGGAGGACTGTTTGAGCCTAGGAGATTGAGACTTCAGTGAGCCAAGATTGCACCACTACACTCAAGCCTGGGTGACAAAGCAAGACTGTCTCAGAAAAAAAAAAAAAAAAACCCACAGAAGAAAGAAAGGGGGGGGAGAGAGAGAAAGAGAAAGGAAGCAAGAAAGAAAGAAAGAAAAAAAGAAAGAGAAATCCATCGAAAGAAGGAAACAAAAAAGAAAAGAAAAAAGAAAGAGAGAAATCCATCAGAAAGAAAGAGAAATCCATCAAAAGAAATAATACAGAAAAAAGAAAGAAATCCATCAGAAAGGAAGAAGAAATAAAGAAGAGTAAAGAAATCCATCGAAAGAAAGAAAGAAGAAAGAAAGAAGTCCATCAGAAAAAAAGAAAGGAGAAAGAGAAAAAAAAGAAAGAAAGAAAGAAAGAAAGAAAGAAAGAAAAGAAAAGAAAAGAAAAGAAAAGAAAAGAAAAGAAAAGAAAAGAAAAGAAAAGAAAGAGAAATCCATCTAGTAGCTCTGTGTTGGGGGATTAAAGAGACAAATACTGGTGGCTGGGAGCCCAGTGAGGAGGCTGTGGGGAGGAAGTACACTGGGATGCTCAGAGACTACCCAAGTCCCCGCTTGGAACTTGGAGTCTTTCTCTCCTTCATTCTCTGCAAACTCAACATATTCCTTTGAAGCAGAAGTGAAAGAACCTAAGCAGCTCCAGTTCTCAGAATTGCTTGCTGGTCCCAGAATGCAAGCTGCCTGTCTCCTTGCTCCTGGCCAAAAAACACCAAGAGGAAAGCACTGGAGAGCAGGTAATTCAGCTCCTCGGAGAAACACTACACACAGATGACAGAAGAGAAAATTAACCCAGAGTTTGTGGACTGGATTCTCCTTCAGTTATACAAGATGCATGTCTAATTAATGGAAATGACTTTGGAGCAATGCCTTTGGTTTCATGAGGGGAAAATATTTGAGATGAAGGATTTGTCCAAATGTATTTTCTTGATGCCTCCTCCAAAGAACCTTGAAAAGGAAGAAAAACAAAATGCAAGCTAAGTGTGAGTGCTAACTGATTTCTAGCTTGTAATGTTTTATTAACAATATCTGGAGCTTAGTCTTTCCGGGCCTCGCTTGGCCGGGCCGGAGCGGAACCTCTCGTGGGTGGATTCTGGGGTGTGGACGCTGCTGACCAGCCCACCCCAGCCGAGGTTCTCGGCACCGCCTTGAGAGCTTCAGCTGCCCCAGGGTGTGCAGATTAGAATCCCAAGAAAATCAAATGGCATCCGGGGATTTCTGCTCACCTGGAGAAGGGATGGAAATACTTCAACAGGTGTGCAGCAAACAACTTCCTCCTTGTAACCTGAGTAAAGAAGACTTGTTACAGAACGCATACTTCAGCAAGCTTCTCCTGAATCTCTCACAGCATGTGGATGAAAGTGGCTTAAGCCTCACCCTGGCAAAGGAGCAGGCTCAGGCATGGAAGGAAGTTCAAATGCGTAAGACAACATGGTTGAGGTGTGAGATTTTACATAGAGTCCTTCAAGAGTTGCTTGTGGACTACTATGTGAAGATACAAGACACAAATGTAACTTCTGAGGACAAAAAGTTCCATGAGACCCTTGAACAGCAGCTACTTGTAACCGAACTGATGCGACTCTTAGGCCCTAGCCAGGAGAGGGAGATACCTCCACTGCTGGGGATGGAGAAAGCAGACCTTCTGGAACTCATGCCACGCTCAGAGGATTTTGTGTGGATGAGGGCTCGGCTACAGCAGGAAGTAGAGGAGCAGCTCAAAAAGAAATGTTTCACTCTGCTCTGCTACTATGATCCCAGTTCAGATGCTGACAGTGAAACCGTGAAGGCAGCAAAGGCGTGGAAACTCGCAGAGGTCCTGGTGGGTGAGCAGCAGCAATGCCAGGATGCCAAGAGCCAGCAGAAGGAGCAGATGTTGCTGCTGGAGAAGAAGAGTGCCACTTACTCCCTGATGCTTCTCCGCTGCCCCACTTTGCTGCAGAGGCTTCTTCAGGAACACCAGCTAAAGACTCAATCCGAGCTAGACCGCATCAATGCCCAGTACCTGGAAGTCAAGTGCAGTGCTATGATCCTTAAGCTGAGGATGGAGGAGCTAAAGATTTTGTCTGACACTTACACTGTTGAGAAAGTGGAAGTTCTTCGTCTGATTAGGGACCATTTGGAGGGAGCCATTCACCTACAGGAGCAGGACATGGAGAAGTCAAGACAGGTCCTGAACTCCTATGAGGTGCTTGGGGAGGAGTTTGACAGGCTGGTGAAAGAGTACACCGTACTCAAGCAGGCAATGGAGAACAAGCGGTGGGCTCTCCAGGAGTTCAACAAGGCCTATAGTTGAGCGCTGTCAGGGCCAGGAAACATGGCTTCTGCACACCTGCTGCCTCCTAATCTTCCTGCTAGTAGGACCACCTTCACCTGGGGCTGCCTTCACTACAAGGGAGTGTGGAAATGCTTATGCTTACTCGAAACACTGCAGTCATTTAGGCACCCTCCTGGTTTCCCTTTATTTTTTATAATGACTGGGCCTCTTCTGGAAAATCTGGCAAGCAGATTTATATAATTTTTATGCATAGCTGTGTGTCAGTGTCAGTCCTGTATTGTATTTGATTATCTCCTGAATAAAGTTATGATATTGTATCTTAAAAAAAAATATCTGGTTCATCTGCTGTTTGGGAGAGAAACTTTTAATTCCAACTGGTACCTAACCAGTCCTAAGCAGGCTCTCTGAATACCTAACTTAGCACCCATGAAAAGTGGCTCAAGCTTGAAGTACAAAAGGCTAAATAGTAATTTGGAAGTTTGCTGTGCTTCAGAGTGAAGCCCCTTCTTGTCCTGCGTAGACAAAGAAGTCTTCTGGGTTTCATGAATGTTGCATGGCACGTGTAATTATGCTAGATAATCACCTCATCTAAGCCCCGCACCTCATGATGAACGGGCTGTGGCAGGCTCTGTCTCCATCCTCATGAGGAATTATTCAGCACCTACACCGTATTCCACTTCTGTTTGGGCCCGTAAACATACATATTTATCAAGAGCCTTTGCAATTCTGACACCATCTACTTTAAGACACTATCCTATTTGTGGGTAATCAGCACCTCATGAATATTAGATTTCTCCCTTAATTTCGCTAGTGTGGCTTTCTTCTTGGCAGGGAAAGGTCAGGACTCAATCAGGTGAATATTGCTAAGAAAAAAAACCAGAACAAATTCCTGCTCTGGGCAGGAGGACGCTGTGGTTCAGGGATGAAAGGGCCTCCTCCCTGCTTTTCTTCTGCTCTCTCCTGAGTTCCCAGCACTCCCCTGCCCCCTGACCCCGACCCAGCCTTCCCGTCTCATTGTCCAGAGATGGCTGCGTGGTTAAATGGCTCATCACTGAACAGAAGCAAATAAGTATCAAAGGCACAAGTACCTGTATGTCAGAAGAACTCAGACACAGATGATGGGCGAGTTGCCAGGAGACAGCTGAGCCTTGCACTGAGATCGTGAGTGGAGACACATCTTCCTGCTCCCAACTACAGCTCAGAAGACCCAGCCTCACATCTCAGTCCAGTCCTGGCTCCTCAAGACTCCAGACCCACGGAGAGGTGGTGCTGATGGTGAGACAGCCAAGAAGATGGTTCTACGGTAACCCACAGAGTGCTCAGAACTCATTCCCCAAATCAGCCACTTTCGAATCAGAAACTAGAAAGAGGGAGATGGAATACAAAATAAAGGAATGTCAAGTTAATCACAGAGCTGGACCCTGGGAGGCAGTCCATGGGCTGGGCAGTATCTCAATAAGGTTTAGGATCTAGGGTCACAGCTGTGAGGCCTCGACCCCAGCCCCCCAAACTTCTATTCAGCCAGCCAGCCTTTACTTCATTTGGCTATCACTAAATGAGCACCTACAATGTGCCAGACATGGGGCTAAGCACTAAAAGTGCAAAGACAAGCTGGACAGTGTCTAAACCTTTTAAATCCATTCATTCATCTCTTCTTCAGGCTTGTACTGTCTCTACTAGGTAGCAGGTATTGCTAGCTGAATTCAAGGCAAAAGGCCAAACAGATGTGGTCACTATCCTTTCATAAAGCACAGTGTTCACGGGTGGACATACGCTTATTTTGTGTTTATTTGTTTGACAATCGATTATAAATTGAATAAGTACTAGAGAAGCAAGACACTGAGTTTTGTAGCAAGAAAAACAGGAAATACCAAATCTAGCCTGGGGCCTTTGGGGAGGCTGCTCTGAGGAGGTGAGCTGAGGTGAGGAGTGAGGGACCAGGTCGAGGGGCTGAAAGAACATTCCAGGCAGCGGGGGCGACCAGGGGAGAAGACCCTGACTTAGGAAGCACTCAACGCATTCAAAGTGGCACTGCCATTCCAGCACTTCGGGAGGCCAAGGCGGGTGGATCACCTGAAGTCAGGAGTTTGAGACCAGCCTGGCCAACATGGTGAAACCCCGTCCCTACTAAAAACACAAAAATGTGCTGGGCATAGTGGTGCGCGCCTGTAATCCCAGCTACTCGGGAGGCTGAGACACAAGAGACGCTTGAACCTGGGAGGTGGAGGTTGCAGTGAGCCGAGATCACGCCACTGCACTCCAACCTGGGCAAAAAGAGCAAAACTCTATCTCCAAAAACAAAACAAAGCACACAAAGTGGCACTGCCAGAAGGCCAGGGAACTGGGTAGAGTGACAAGGGAGAGAGAGGTGAAAGGTGGGGTGGGAAGGCATAGGGAATGAACAGGGGCTTTCCTTGGGGTCCGAAGACCCCACCAAGGGGTCCATAAATAGAATCTGGTGAGTCTATGAACATGGATAAAAAGTTATTATTATTATTATTATTTTGAGAAAGAGTCTCGCTCTGTCACCCAGGCTGGAGTGCAGTGGTGTGATCTCGGCTCACTGCAAGCTCCGCCTCCCAGATTCACACCATCCTTCTGCCTCAGCCTCCCGAGTAGCTGGGACTACAGGCGCATGCTGCCACACCTGGCTAATTTTTTTGTATTTTTAGTAGAGATGGGGTTTCATTGTGTTAGCCAGGATGGTCTCGATCTCCTGACCTTGTGATCCATCCACCTTGGCCTCCCGAAGTGCTGGGATTACAGGCGTAAGCCACCTCACCCAGGGAAAAGTTATTTTGTGTTCACCAACCTCGAGCTGAAATTGAGCATGTCCCTAACAGTATTAGTAGTACCTGGGACCTTGTCATCGATATAAGCCATAGAGGCCTCCATTTCACAGCACAGTTTTTGCAGATATCATGCTGTATCATTTATACTGATCCCTACATTGAAATTATGATGGTTATCAGACCTGCTGCTATAATGTATTACTAGAAAAGCAAATCTATTATATTACATTTTAATGTTAATAAGTATATTTCAATATAATTGATTTTGTTAATTCTGTGTATTTTACTACATGCATTTAAAAAATTGTTCAGAAACAGGGTCCACTGACTTTGCCCAAAGCCATCTATGGTACAACAGAATTAAGGATCCCTGGCTAAAGCTCCCTGGAGGAGCTTGCAGTCTGGAGGGGAAGGCAATTTGGGGCCAGAATGAGCTGAACTATGAATGCGGCAGTGCCAGGGGCTCTGGGAAGACAGAGGAGGCAATCCTTGAGCCACCTGGGATGGGCATTAGTCATGTCCAAAAGGGTGGTTAGAGGCATCTTCTCAGAGCACATCTCACCCCTGCCACCAGCCAAAGGCAGGTGCAGCACAGGGAAGGCCACCAAGCCAGGCCCTGCCCAGCTGCTGTGTCCTGGTCTGCTTCACCCCAGGAGGGGTGAGAGCAGTCTTCCCCAACCCTGTGCGCCCCATCACCATGGAGACGAGGGCGGGGTCCAGCCAGAGGGAAGACAGTACTCTGTACTGTTGTTTACTTACTCATATTCTCCCTCCTTTTCTTGTTCGTTTACTCTCTCTCTCCTCTCTCATTCCTGCTTTCTCTTCTCTTTGATTTTTTTCTCTACCTCTTTTCCCCCTCTCTCTTCCCCTCGCCAGCTTCCCCTCATCTCAGTTCACTTCTGTGTTTTTCCTCTGCATTTATTCCACAATCCTTCACTTCTACGTGCCACAGAGCTCCGGAGCATTAGGAACTGGGTGGGAGCCCGCAAATCTGATAGTAAACACTTCTCTCTGCCCTATTTTTAAGGTGGGAAAACAAGCTCAGGGAGTGGAGAACCACACCCCGTCTCTAGATGTGCCCAGTATACCCTAGTCCTAGCCCTGTGCTTTGGCCACTGTGCCTGGAGAGGGTCCCAGCATGACACAGGCCTCAAAGGCAGAGTTGGAAGGGCCCTGGCTTGCCTCCTGTGGCAGCCCTCAGCAGTGTCTATGGGGTGGGGGGTAAGTACCGTCTTCCTCATCCAGAATCCCTGCCTTGCCCATAGTAGAGCTGGTTCCCAAGCACAAGAGCAGCAAACCGAATCCAAAGGCGGGGAGCTTTGGAAGGCGTTCTCTCCTCAGTGAAAATGAGTCTCTCTCTCTGCTCCACCTGCCTCCGCAGCACCTGCCGTGGGAAATAGAACCCCATCATCAGGGGAATGACAAAGAAGGAATGACGGGGTCCCTTGCCAACATGCTGAGCTTGGCGAGGACCTCACAGCCTCTTCTTCAAGAAAAGACAGTGACAGCAGGGAGGGGGAATGAGGTGACACTAATTCCCGTGAAGCCTGCCTGGGATGGGGAGGGCCAGGGCCGGGGGGCCACTTCCCAGGGCAAAGCTGGTGCCCCAGCCCGACCCTCCCTCCCTCCCCTGTGCTTCTGAAGCGTTTCGCGCGCTGGCTCATCAGCACCGCAGCACGATCTGGTAGCTGCCAATTTACTTTATTATGACATGTTGGAGCACGAGGTCTGGGAAAGCCCAGGCACTTGGTAAATTTGAGTTGAGGAAAGTGAAACTCATTGAGCTTTAACACAAATATAAATGACTGTTGAAACATTTCTAAAGTTACAGAGTGAAGGGAGAAAGTGGCATAATTTATATCACACACCAAAGCAAATGTCTAAACTGCTTTCTTTCCCTCCCAAGTCAGGAGAGGAGCAACAAAATGAGCAAATGGAAATGTCAAAGTGTCTCCCCATTCATGGCTGCCGGAAGATGGGCTGAGCACGATGGGCCAGTCTTCATGAGATCACAGAAGTGAGTCTCTGGCCAGGCCAGAGGGAAGGAACAGTCCAGAGCCCTGCTGAATTTAAAAATATATATATGAAGATTTGAATGGGGGCCCAAAGAGAAGGGGCCCTCACATGGAAGAGTGGAGGAACAGTGGGAGGGTTGAGAGGCCACCAAGCAGGAGCACTGGGGGCTGCACAAAGACCTTTTCCAGCACTCCTCATGATGGGATCCCCCCGTCTCTCCAAAGCCCTCAGATAAAGGGCACTTTGGGGTGAGCCACTGTCCATGGGAAGCAGGCGAAAGACCATAGAGTGCTTGCCCGAGCCGTGGCTGGAGTCAGAGGTGGGGCAGAGAGGATGCAGGGCAGGTGCAGGAGGTGCTGGACAAGCACAGAATGTGTAACTTATGAGTCAAAACGACTGGAACACTCTCCTGGCTCACTGCACCACCTCCTCCACTGCTCAGGGGTTGAATGACATGGGATCCTCCCGGAGAGGCCAGAGCCCCTGCGGCCCAGGTGCGGCTGAGGGGAAGAGGGCACCTAGCAGGCTGCCCTGACCTGCTGCCCGTCTAGGCCCCTGGCCCTGCTGGCAGAGCTGGCTGCAGCCTGATGCCAGACTGGGTGAGGACATTATGCTAAGTGAGATAAATCAGGCATAGGAAATACTGCATGATCTCACTGAGATGCGTAGTCGACTGAGATGTGGAGTCTGAAAAAGAAGAAGAACAAGAGGAGGAGGAGGAGGAAGAAGAGGAAGAAAAAAAAAGAAGAGGAAGAAGAAGCAGTAGAAGAAGAACAAGAAAGAGGAGGAGAAGGAGAGAAGAAGGAAGAAGGAAGAAAGTAGAAAGAAGGAAGAAGGAAGAAACAGAATAGAAGAAAGGTGGCTCCCGGGGTGGGAAAGGCAAGAAAATGGTGGGGAGATGTAGGTTAAAGGGTGCAAACTCGCACTTATGTAGGATGAATAAGTCTGGAGATCTAATGTACAACAAGAGGACTACACTTATGAATACTGTAGAATATACTGAAAATTTACCAAAATAGTCAATTTTAGGTGCTGTTAGTGTGGACACACTCAAGGAAACTATAGAAGGAGATGGATATATTAAATTTCTCATCTGTAAATAATCACTCCATTATAAATATGTATATCAAAACATCTTGTTGTGCATCTTAAATTTACACAGTTGAAAAAAAAAAAAAAAAAAAAAAGACTGGCTGGACCAGGACTCAGGGCCACTGCATTCCACGAGGGGGTGCTGTTTGACATCTGCAAACACCGTTCACAGCTTCCTCCGCCAAATATTTCAGAAACCAATTTCCAAGAATGCAAACACCCTGCTCATCTGGCTGCAGAGTTGGGAAATATCTTGTTTCACTGAAAATGAGTTTTACCATCTCCTCAGAGCTCTGAACTTAGCCATCATGCACAGTCTCTTGGTTGGGTCAGTGTCCCAGGGTGGAATTTCCTGACCTTGTCACTGGTTCTTGGCTCTATACCTTACAGCAATTCATTACTGTTGGAGGTGCCTGCATCTGGTTCTGGCCTCTCCTCTCAACCAAGGGAGAAACAAGACAGGGGGCAGGGCTGCAGGAAGCTGCTGCGCTGTGAGAAGCAGGTGTCCTTGGATGGCTTCTGCAAAACTCTCCGGGTCCTAGTTTTCTCATTGGTGAAGAAACCAGAATGGGCAGACCAATAGCCTTACAGGCTTGCTCAGTGGCTATCCTGACAAAACGAAAGACCGAAACAGAGGTTAGGAGGTGTTACTTAAAATGTACAGGAGGCCATTGGTTTGGACGGAGTTCCTGGCCATGCATTTGGCCTATGGTTACCCAGCACTCTGGGCTCCGACGTACAGGCAGCAGCTCCTTCCTAGGAAAGTGCCACCCAGGTTGGACATGTTTTTAAAAGCTGATTGTTAATGAGCTGGAAAGGAGAGGAATATAAGCCATTATGATCACTCTAAGAAAGCATCTCTGATTCATGGATCATTTACTATTGATTATCGAAATCAATGCTATGGTGCATACCCTGTGGCTGGTTTTAAAACCTCTGTATCGTTGGAGTTTGGGATTTATTTCGAAGCACTGTAATAAGCAGCACATGACAATGACTTCCCTCAGTACTCCCTGTAATCAAGATAAATTATCCTGCTATTGATGTAAATGGGATATGAAAATCTATAGAGTTCTCCTGAGGAGAATAAACCCTACATTATGCTCACCTCATTTAAATTTTGCAGCAAAACCATTTTGGGGTCAATCAAAATACATTCCCAAAAATACAAACTTTTATTGCCATCCATCCTCAGTCACCTCCAGAAACAATTGGCAAACAGTAACAGCGAGGAAGCACTCAGCCTAGGGGTGCCTGTTTCGCTGTTATTATATTTGCCTTATAGAGCCTCGATGCCCACAGACCTATGGCATCCTTTGACACAGCTGTCTTATCATAAATGTATTTACATAGGATAGATATGTATTTACAATTTGTTTTCCTCATTGTTAACCTCTTATGAAAATTCAAACTACAATTAATTATATATGAATTTTTTGTAAACAATAAACTGGGCCTGGCGCAGTGACTCACGCCTGTAATCGCAGCACTTTGAGAGTCTGAGGCAGGCAGATCACCTGAGGTCAGGAGTTTGAGACCAGCCTAGCCAACATGGTGAAACCCCGTCTCTACTAAAAATACAAAGATTAGCCAGGCGTGATGCCTCACGCCTATAGTCCCAGATACTTGGGAAGCTAAGGCACGAGAATCGCTTGCATCTGGGAGGTGAAGGATGCAGTGAGCCAAAATCATGCCACTGTACTCCAGCCTGGGTAACAGAGAGAGACTCTGTCTCAAAAAAATAAAAATAAATAAATTCAATTTGCATTACTTCTCCTTCTCTGATTTTTGTCTCTTCTTTTCCATCAAATGCCTGCTTTTTGAGCCAGCTTTCTGTAGCTGCTTTTCTTCTGCCAGAAAAGGTGCTGCCCTGAGCAGCTCTGTACTCTCTCTGTCTTTCTTTGGTTTTCTCTGTTCTTCCTGTCCCTGAAACCCCATACTTTATTCATTCAGTGGGGATTCTACAGCCTTCTTCCCTGGGAATTTCTTCCAAAGCAGAACCCTTCTGGCAGTCTCAACTTTTTTAATACATCTAACCTCTGTTTCTGAATTTGTTATTTAATATATTGTCCTTTTATTCAGCATCTTTATTATAAAAACTTTTTTACAGCAAGACAAGCATAAAATTCTGAGTCATGTCTTTTCAAGCTATTTTATCTCAGCCTTAATTCTCCTAGTCTCACCTGTTTAAATGAGGAAAGAGAAAAGGAAGAGAAGGAGGAGGAAGAAGATGAAGAGAAGGAGGTGAGAAGGAGGAGAAAGACTCGCAGTGACAATCATTTGACTATCACTGGATGTTAGGATTATGAGTGAGTTATTTTATGGCCTTTATTTTTTCAGCATTTTACCAGCTGGCTACAATGAACACATACACTTTATTCCAGTTGCTCTAGAAAGCAGAGCCTATGACAAAAGCTTACAGGCTAACACTTTGTTGGAGGTAGAATCCCAAAGAAAGACGCAGGAATGAGGAAGAAAGAGTGGGGCAGATAAAAAGCAAAAACAAATACTGCGTAGTGCAATTCCAAGCTGGTCACAGTCTTACAACAAAACACAGCTGACTGCTCAGTCACTTAGGACCTCATGAGAGAGGCCACAAGGAACTGTGAGCCACAGTCAGCCAGGAGGGTCAGGAAGGCACCGACTGTCTCAGCCTCTCCTGGGCAAAGTCTGCACTGACTCCCCACACCGGCAGACCACGTGGCTCCACTGGAAAAGCCAGGGCCGCAGGGGACCTGGCCCAGCTGTGCCCGGGTGCAGCCGTTCCTCCTGTCACTTAGCACCGCACATGGGCTCTCTTGGTCTGCAGAGCTGGTGGCAGCAGCAGAGGCAGCAGCCAGGGCTCCTGGAACACAGACAACCTGAGCTATTGCTAGAGCTGCTCTGGCTGGAGGCAAGGCAAGCAGCTAAGGTCTGCTGATCAAATGCTCTTATAGCTAAGAAAATAAGAAAACTTTGTTTAAAATATTAGATTCCATTATAAAGTCTCTATCCTTTTAGCCTCAGCTTGCTCTAGGCTCATTCAAACCTTTTTATATCCCAGATCCACACTGGACACAGTCCTTTAAGACAGAGGTCATAAACCACAAAATTCATGGGGCCAGGCCAGGAACACGCATAGGAAAGTGAGCTGAGTGGAGGCTGCGGAAGTGCCGGCTGGGTGGAGGTAGAGCGTACATACCTCTAAGTCATGACTGCCTCGCTTCGACCCATGGCTGTTACACCTTCTGACTTTGTTCCAAAATATTTTAAAGTTGAAAATCAAGACTTCTCTAAATGTGAAAAATCTCATTTTTCACTGTTGATAACAAGTGGACTTTTTCCCCCAATATTCTGAGCTAAACAAAACACGTCAGCTAGCCACAGACAGTTTTTATTTGTCCACAAACTTGTGACGTCTGCTAATAAAAAGAGGATGGAAAATGGAAACACTTCATTTTCCCAACCTCTGCATTGCCTCACATGATAGCTCACACTTTCATGAAGGTTCCGCTTGCAAGACACTGAGTGTTACACATGGAGTTCCTCATGTCGTTTTCGGAACACCACTGTTACATAGGTCATATTATTAGTCCCATTTTACAGATGAGAAAACTGAGCCTCCGGAAGCTTAAACATCTTGCTCAAGATCATTCGGATGATGAATCGCTAGTGTGGACTCTGCACACCTTCAGGGGTCGGGCCTCTGTTGACTTTTCCACTGAAGATGTGCCCACACATGTTAACCTCTCTGAAACTCACAACTCTGTCTAGTTGCAGGCTGCCTGGCTATCACTATTCTGCAGATAAGGAACTTGAGACTCAGGGATGTAAAGTGGCCCTCCTGAAGTTCCAAGCATAAGAGAGGAGGCAGAATTCAAAGGCAGGCACGTATGACTCCAGGTCCAGGGAGCCCCAGCCTGGGCATCCCCAACCTGCTGAATTCACAGAGCTTCAGAGCAGTCCTGGATGCTGGAGGCAGACAGATGGAGATCGGCCCAGTACTGACATTGGAGAAAGCCCTCTGGACACAACTTGCCAGTTTCATGCAGGTTTCCCTGGGGCGTTCACTAAAAACAAGATTGGGTCTTCTGACAAACCCTGAAGGTAGCCTCTGCCAGGCAGCCTTCCCCAGTTTATTTCACCAGTGGCCTTCATTTCCCAGCTTCCACACCCACCACTAATAGTCTTCTCCTCTGAGAATTAGACTCATTGAAAGCACGGACTGTGTTCTAAATGGCTGTGACTCCCCAGGGCTCGTTTTACCTAACAAAGGAAGAGATAATCTGTAGACATATATACATATACTTTTATTACCCCATGCCTCTTGCTTCTGGCACAGAGCTCTTAAGACCTTTGTAACTTCCTGAGCGATTGACCGTCTAACACAGAGCTCCTAAATCCCTTGGAATTTCCCGGGTAACAAGTCTCTTTGGTTCTTATGAAGTGACTCCTGGTGGGCTCCTGGGTGGCCTCAGGATGGGGGCTGGTTGTCAGGGGAACCAACCATATGATTAGGGGGTTGGAGGTTTCAGCCCCACTCCTTGATTTTTGGGAAGGGGATAGGAGGTGAAGGTTGAGTTGATCACCAGTGGCCAGTTGATTCAGTCAATCATGCTTTTGGGCTGGATGTAGTGGCACACACTTGTAATTCCAGAACTTTGGGAAGCTGAGGGGGGAGGGGAGGATCCCTTGAGCTCAGGGGTCCAAGACCAGCCTGGGCAACATAGTGAGACCCACGTCTCTCCACAAAAATGTTTAAAATAGCCAGATATGGTGATGTGGTTGTTCTAGCTACTGGGAAGGCTGAGCAGGGGGATCAACTGCTTGAGCCCAGAAGGTTGAGGCTGCAGTGAGCCATGACTGCACCACTGTACTCCAGCCTGTGGCAGAGAGTGAGGCACTGTCTCAAAAAAAACCCCAAATTATGCTTTTGTAATGAAGTCCTCCATAAAATCCCAAAAAGAGTTTGGAAAGCTTCCGGTTGCTGCATGTGTGGAAGGTCCTGAGGTGGGCACTGAAGCCCCCTGCCCTCCACACATCCTTGGCTGTATGCGACCCGCTGCCTGATTGTTCATCTGCATTCTTCACCATATCCATTATAAATATAATAAACCAGTAAATGTAAGTGTTTCTTTGAGTTCTGGGAGCCATGCTAGCAAATTGTGGAATGCCAGTTAAAGCCAGTTGATCTAAAGTGTAAGTGATAACCTACTACCTGCAATTCTCGTCCAAAGTGGGGCAGTCATGTGGCACTGAGCCCTCATCCTGTGGGATATGCCCTAATTTCAAGTAGATAGTGTCTGAATTGACTTGTAGGACATGTGGTTGGGATCCACCGAAGAAAAGCCCACACATTTGCGGTGAAGTGTTGTGCTGAGTGGTTGTGGGAATAAAGAAAACACAATTGTATTGTCATCATCAGACTCATCAATTAGTAACATTCCTTAGCTCCTGAAACCCTTTGAAAGGCTGATAAAAGCTGTTGGTCCTCCCCTCAAAATATGCACTTATTAAACCCAACGCTCCATCTGATTTCGGAGACGTCCTGTGCCGCCTGAAGCCCATCCCTGTGCTGAGGTTGAGAGCTCCTGATGCAGTCGTGGTCCTTCTTCATCGATAAGTCACTTCCAGCCCACAGGCTTGTCCTGAGATCACTCATGAGTTTCTGGCAGGCCAAGGATTCCTGCTTCCTAATGTTTATTTAGAGTTCATGGTAGACACAGACTAAAAACCTACTCAAGCCGGCCTCAGAAAAGGAGAAGGGAGACAGAGTTTCAGTGTGGGATGATGGAAAAGCTCTGGAGGTGGACGGTGGTGGCAGCTGCATGACAACGTGAATGCACTTACAGCTATTGAATTGTATGCATTAAAATAGTAAAAGTGGTAAATTTTGTGTTGCATATATATTACCACAATAAAAAAAATTCAAAAAAGTAAAATAAAAGGAAGAGTACATTTTAGGGGCTGGAGAGTCCAGCAGGGAAGCTGCTGGCTGCTGGACCTCAGGAGGGAACAAAAACATTGTCACACTAACCCCTGCCCCTCCCCTGTGGCTTCTCCCTGCCCACTCTTCCAGCTTAGGCCCACATCACAGCTCTCAAGCGTTTATTCCCTCCAGCAAGAGAAATATTTTCTCAGGCTGGAAGGCCACAGTTCATACCCAGACACAAACTCATTGGAGGAGGAATCTGATTGCTCCAAATTGGAGCTAAGAATCCTGTCTGGGCAGCGGGGAAGAATCTCTTAATATAATCATGGCCACCAGAGAAGTGTCCATCACAGGGGGAGGCAGAAGAAAGCAGTGTGGATGCACATCACAGAAACGAAGCTGTGAGACGCAACGGAAGGCTCCACACAGAGCGGCACAGATAGAGCTGAACCATCTATTACTGAGTAGAAAGAGGAAGAAACAGAAGATCTAGGTCGGAGCTTCTCCAGCTTGAATCACAGAGGAAATCACTAAGGGATCCTCTTAAAATGCAGGGTCTGCTTCCACCGATCGGAGGCAGGGCCTAGGACTCTGCATTTCTAACAAGCTCCAGGTGAGGCTGCTGGGGCACGGACCACATTTTGAGTACCCAGGCTTTAGAGCCCAAGCTCAGCTTTTGTGTAAATCAAAAATGCATGCCGGAAGCAGCTCTACCTACTTTACAAAGATGCATGCATTCTTCAGCACATTACCAAACACAAGATGAGAAGCGGGGAAGAGGTGTGGGTGTGGAAGTGCAATAAGAATATGGGAAAGAGAAACCTACAAAGTGGGAGAGGGATCTTGCCCCAACGGACAGTGACAGCACACTGAGAGCTGAGGGTGTGATTAATGTGACTCGTACCCACAGTCCATAGGAGGAGGAGGAAGGGCTCTCATGCACCCGAGCAACTTCCTGGCCCCTGCTGGCTTGGCAGGTTTTCTGGGCCAGCTCCACCAGCTTCCTGTTCCACATCCCTTAAGGGACATTTGAAATGGTGACCTAGCTTTCACCTATAAGCAGATGGCTTGGTGAGGGTGGTGAGATTTAAAATCCAGTGCCCCTGAACTTCCCACATACTTCCCACACACAACTGCATTCAATGTGTCTTTCCATGATATAGGAAAAATATTTGCTTAGATTTATGCTAACCATTTGATTTGCATGCACAATGCAAAAAAAAAAGAAAATCAACATCAGTAATCAAGGAGGCTAATATGCAAATGTATCAAATCATCATCACCAGGATTTTCTAATAAACAAAAGGCTGAGGAGCAACAGCCAGTGACACTGGCAGAGCTGCAGCCGGGCCACAGTGAGGGGAGAGGGACAGCCCCACAGCACAGCTCACGTGGCATGGAGCACATCACTAAATGGAAATGGTGTGATCCATTTCACCTGCCCCCAAAACACATGCTGATATGGCTCGGCTGTGTCCACACCCAGATCTCACCTTGAATTCTCACATGTCAAGGGTGGGGCCAGGTGGAGATAATTGAATCATGAGGGCAGTTTCCCCCATGCTGTTCTTATGATAGACAGTGAGTTTTCACGCGATCTGATAGTTTTTTTTTTTTTTTTTTTTTTAATAAGGGGCTCTTCTCCCTTTGCTTGGCACTTTTCCTTCCTGCCACCTTGTGAAGAAGGTGCCTGCTTCTCCTTCACCTTCGACCATGATTGTAAGTTTCCTGCGGCCTCCCCAGCCATGGTGAACTGTAAGTCAATTAAACCTCTTTCCCTTATAAATTACCCAGTCTTAGGCAGTTCTTTACAGCAGTATGCAAATGAACTAATATACATGCTATCCAACAGATTAAAGAGACTGAAACACAGGTGTGTCCCCAAGACAGGAAGAGCTGGGAAAATAAAATACCTGACATGTGGCATGGTGACAAGCGGAGGTCCCATGGTCTGCTTTCCCTGAAAAACTTTATTCCATCTCTGTTTCCCCACTTTCACCCTATTACCTGGAGAGTGGAAAAAATGCTTCTCCAAACAAATCATTCAATCCCAGGAGCAATTTTTAGCTCATGGAGTCTCACTGATGTTGAAATATGGGCCTATAGTTTGAATTGCTTACAACACACTGATTAATTCAGGACTAAAATGATTCATCATACTGTTAGTGAATTGAGCAGCTTAGGTTCTGTGTGTAGTAACTAGATTAGCATTTACTGAGCACCTGCTGTATGCTGGGCAGTGTACTAGGCACTGCAATTGAAGAAAAAAAGTATTATTATTTTTTTGAGACAGAGTCCTCGCTCTGTCACTCAGGCTGGAGTGCAGTGGCACAATCTCGGCTCACTGGAACCTCCGCCTCCCGGTTCAAGCAATTCTCCTGCCTCAGCCTCCCAAATAGCTGGGACTACAGGCATGTGCCACCACACCCGGCTAATTTTTTGTATTTTTAGTAGAGATGGGATTACACCGTGTTAGCCAGGATGGTCTCTATCTCCCGACCTTGTGATCCGCCTGCCTCGGCCTCCCAAAGCGTTGGGATTACAGGCATGAGCCACTGCACCTGGCTGGAAAAAAAAAGTTTTAAAGCCTGGACAACATGGCAAAACCTCATCTCTTCAAAATATACAAAAATTAGCCAGATGGGGTGGTGCGCATGCCTGTGGTCGCAGCTACTCAGGAGGCTGAGGTAGGAGGATCATTTGAGCCTGGAAGGTCGAGGCTGCAGTGAGCGATGATGACACCACTGCACTCCAGCCTGCGTGACAGACCCTGTCTCACAAAAACTAAATAAAAACATAAACAACATGGTTTTAGATGTGGGCATTGTCTATCATGTGCCACCTACCCATCTATCTAGAGAGACAAGACTAACATATACAGAATAGAGAAACAAATTGTGTTCCTATATATCCAGTGGATTGACTTCATGCTTCAGGCATGGCTGGATCCAGGGATGCAAACAATGTCACCAAGACACTGCTGCCCACCCTCTCCTCCCCCAGAGAAGCTTCCTAGGCTTGAAGCTCTCACAGAAGGAAGCAGCCAGGAAGGAGAGCAAAAAGAAGCGCTGGCAGGTCCCAGCTGGGAGATAGTGAGATGGGGGAGGAAACACAGAGCCTTTCTTTCTCTTGTGTCTCCATCAATCCTGCTTGGCTCTTTGGATCACCTGCTCCTCCTGCACACTCCAATCACTGGGCAAGACAATGGCACTCTGGTTGGTCTCTCTGAATCCCGGACCCTTCTCAGAAGGGGAAGGGAGCTGCCTAATGCTCAGGTTCAACAAAGTCACATGGAGGGGCAGAGCATGAAGGTCACTAGAGAAGAATCTGCCGGGCAGACAAGCAACACAATGTGATGGAGAATGCAACAATATCAAAAACTGGAGATGTAACCGTAGGTTGAAATAAATTAGGCAAGAGTGGACAGTTTCTAAAAACACTTGCTGTAGACGGAATGTTTCTGTCTCCCCAAAATTCATATGTTGAAACCTAATCCCCACTGTGATGGAAGCAAGAGGTGGAAACTTTGAGAGGTGATGAGGTCATGAGGGCGAAGCCCTTATGATTGGGATCAGTGCCCTTATAGACAAGGCCCTGGGAGAGCTTCCTCGTCCTGTTCTGCCACGTGAGGACACAGCAAGAAGCCACCATCTGTGAACCAGGAAGCAGCCCTCACAGACACCAAATCTGCTGGCCCCTTGACCTTGGACTTTTCAGCTTCCAGAATTGCGAGAAATAAACGTCTGTGGTTTGTAGGTCACCCAGTCTGTGGGATTTCATAATAGCAGTCCAAGTGGACTAAGAGAGTGGTAAAATTAAACACAGCGATTACACACACTTGGGGTCTCCCATATGACAGGCATGTACTCTCTGTTATCAAAATCCAAAATCCGAGACTCAAGGGCTGCAGGAGCCATCTCTGCCCATCCTGCACGTGCATCTTTTGCCATCTGTCCCCCTCCTCCCTTGGGACTCACTTCTATTTTTATTATTTCTGGCTCTTACCTCACGGCCCTTGTACTCGCTGTTCCTTTTGCCAGGAATTCTCTTCCCTGCTTGTCTTAAAACTGATTCTTCTCATCCTTCAGTGTCCATAAGAAGTGTGACTTCCTTAGGGAGCGTTTCTCCTCCCATCCTTCATGAGCTGGTTGCCCTCCTCCCTAACTCACTACTGAGTCCCACCAGGGTGGGGAATGCGTCTGTACTGACCATTATTGCACCCTGTTGCACAGTCCTAATGCACAGTAGAAACTTGATAAATATTTCCTTCCTTCATTCAACAAATATTTACTGAGCATTGATGGCGTGCCAGGCATGACAACAAGTGTTTAAAATACATCAGTGCTCAAAACAGCCAAGATTCTCTACTCTAAATAAAGTGTAAATATTTTTTCAAATCAATGACCGAGCCTGCTGACCAGAGCCCCGGACACCGGGTAGCTAAGCAGAAAGCAGCTGTGAGGGCAATGCAGGTGGAGGGAAGAACAAGCTGATGGCCCAGAAGGCAGGATGAGAATCCGAGATCCGCTATCCATGATCTGCCATGAATTACACCAGAGGCCTGGCCATGCCTTGGTTTCCCCCAGCCCACAGCCTGCAAATAGCTCCTTAAGACCCTTGGGGCATGATGGCCCCTGCTCATCCTTCTGAGAGCACAGGCAGCAAACTGAGAACCCCTGTGAACAGCACTCTGGAAAAGTCAAGTGCCCTCCACCTGCTGAATCACACTTGACTTTTGCTAAAATCAAGACAATTACAAGATTGTTCCTGATCCTCTTTAGTACGGCTGGATGGCCCTTGAGCCAAATTAGAGGGAGGATGGGCCTGAAATGAGAGAGGATGAGACAGGCTCCATGAAGCTCCCATAAGAATTTCACTCTTGAGGCGATGCCACAGCCCTGGCAGGCTGCACAGAATAAAAGTCCAGCTCGGTTAGATGCTTCACCTGTTTCTAAAGGAAGCTGTACTCCATCATTGTTCAGGAACTTAAAACATTCATTTTTTTCTTTTTCTTTTTATTATTATTATTTATTATACTTTATGTTCTAGGGTACATGTGCACAACATGCAGATTTGTTACATATGTATACATGTGCCATGTTGGTGTGCTGCACCCATTAACTCGTCATTTACATTAGGGTTTTAAAAGCAATAGCAAACACTCAGTAAAAGCACCCTTTGACCACATACTCTTCAGGCCAGGTCCCCACCCCTGTTTCAGAAGTTTAATTCAACAATATATGTGTATGTAAATGCATAGAAAAGTCTGGAATAGGCATGTGCTAATTTTTAAAAAACTTTTCAGAGATGGGATCTCACTATGTTGCCCAGGTTGGTCTTGAACCCCTGGGGCCAAGTGATCCTCTTGCCTTGGCTTCCCAAAGTTTTGAGGTTGTAGGCATGAGTGACCATGCCTGGCCAATAAGAACTTTTTAAAGTAAATACCTTTTTTTTTTTTTTTTTTAAAGAAAAAAATGATTACAAAGCAAACAGAAATACTCTAACATTACCAATTGCAGGGGGGAGAGAGTCAAAGGACAAATACGATTTACCAAGGAGAAGAAAATGAAAGTGATAAGCACCTGAGGAAAATAATGAACCACACTAACACAAAAACATTATAAGTAGGGTAATATCAAATTAGCCAAGATTTTAAAACTCTGTGTTCAGTGCTGGTGACCATGTAAGAAGGTGCTGATCCACAGCTAGTTGAAGGTCGATTCTGGGTTCCCATTTCCCGGAAAGCGACGCTTAGTGGGACGGGTAACTTGCCCACGTGACGCAGCTGGTAGCAATACGGGCTGGCTGTGTTCCATGTCTAAAGTTGCAGAGGCTCCATCAGGCTGGCACCGTGGTCTACGAACCTGCCACTCTCCATCACCTTTTTATTCATAGGCATGAGATGGGTCACTCTCAAAAATAAGAGGCACAGCTGTGGGCCACGACAGAGCACCAAGCAGGGAAGGTAGGTAGGTCCCCAAATAGTGGCCTGAGGGAAAGGACATACATGTGTAGTGACCCTAGCTTCACTCAGACACTGTGCATAAGTTGGGGGCAGAGAAAGGCGTGTGGCAGAGGAAGGCCCAGTTGCAGTGTGTTCCCCCAGGCAGCTCTGCAGGTTGAGGACACAGCCAGGTCAGTCCTTTCTGCTCCCATACCCCTCCCTAATCAGACTTGTTACTGGGGAACCCCAGTGACAGGCTGGGTTCTAGGTGCATCTGGGGACTGCCAAACGTAACATGGCCTACTACTTGGGAGGACTGCAATATCTGATAGTCCAGTGTTTCCAAAGGTTGGCAACTGAAACAGAGAAGTTAAATAATTTGCCCATGGACACACAGCTGAGTCAGGGACGTGGGGCTTGTTATGCATTTCGGCCACCTGCAATCTACCTTCCAAATTTTATTCCCATCTTTGTGTCTCTTCTATTATTTACCTTAAACAGTTTCAACTTAAGTAAAACTACTTTCTAAAGATTTGGCTCAATAAAAAGGTTATAGGTTTTATGAAAAAAAAATTAAGTTACAGTGATAGAGGCAGGAGGCAGCCAAATGCCTAGACAGAGAGCGAAGGGTCCCCACTGAAACCCACCTTCAAGTCTAAAACAGCCTGAGGACTGAAAGGACCGCTGGTTTGGGATGAAACCCGTGACCCAGAGGGAGAACTTCTGCCTCTGTTTGCCTGCCCTTTCCTGATTGATTCTTTCTGAATAATGCCTTTCAACCAATCAAATGTTGCCTTTTCTGATACTACCTATGGCTTGCCTGGGCATGCCCACATGTGTACTGGGAGAATGGGTGCAGCCAGCAGGAATTCACGTCTTATGTAGGGGAGGAGCCTGGGCCTCTTCACCTCCTGTGCAGTTGCCCTGGCATTCAACTGTGAAGGGAAAACCTGCTTTGGGAGCCCCTCTCTTTGCTGGGAGCTTTCCTTCTGCTTAATAAATGCCACCCTCTTCACCCTTCAATGTGTCCATGTGACTCATTTTTTTCTGATCATGAGACAAGAACCTGGATTTAGCCGAACGAAGGAGCAAAAATCCTACCAAAAAAAAAAAAAACCCAACATAGGTTTTATATATATTTAAATTCACTTTAAATACATAACTATTAAAATTTGTACAAAAATCATCTCACACACAACCAGCAGTAATTTTTGACACACTTAGGAGGTAAGGGCTCTCGCGACCTCTGAATCATCCTGTGGGTACAGCTGCAGGGCTGTTTGTTCACACGTGTGATACATGGGCCTCTACTTGTTCACAAGAAGCAGAGTGAGAGGCAGACAGTTTGCTCACCGTCAGCCTCGACAGGAAGAAGGTTCACTGCTGGATGCTCCTGTGTGGAAGGTTCCGCTCTCTCCAGGCAGGCAGGCAACAGAGCCCAGCCCAACAGACAGCCCCCATGAGGCTCCAATGCACCCTCGGCCACTGTATTGAAGGATGCTCTGTTTGGACCAGGGCCTCTAATTTCCCCTTTGTGAGATGTGCCCGGTTTGTGATGTCTCTTTCCCATTCCCTTGACTTCCAAGCACTGCCCAAGGACCCCAACTCCCACCTCTCTGTTTTCTGCTTTTCAGAGTGAGAACTGTTCTGCCCCTGACTGTGAAGTCTAGTGACTGATCCAGAGCCTGCTTTCTGCAACCCTGCTGGGTGCTCAGATGTCCCTTCAGCTGTGTTCTTGTCTAAGCTGGAGACTAAAAAGCTGGAGGAAGAGAGCCTTCCTCTCTCTCCTTTTGTCCTCTCTCTCCCCTCTGCTTCCTCTCTCCCCTCCTTCTGCTTTCTTTTTCTCTGCCCTCTTCTCTCTCCCCCTTCTCTTGCTCCAGTGTGTCTTAGGCCCATTTCCCAAATAAAGGTCCCTGAAAGATGGCTCCTAGTGTCTCAGGGCTGTCTGCATAATTCATTCTTCTACTCTCAACCCTCTAATTATAACCAAGCCTATTAGCCTCTGAAAGAATGAAAACTATCCATTAGCAGCTTTCCAATGGTCTAGACTGCTCTTTGGAACATCCCAAACACTTTTGTATTCAAGTTTCTCCTCTGACTACAGGTACTTCTCACGCTCCAAAATCTGACTGTCAGAGCTCAGGAACCAGCAGCGCCAGGGACACCCCTCCCTAGGTGGACCTCCCACTCTCTCAACCCTCAGGAACCAAACAGATTGAAGTGAGTTGCTTGCTTTTGTTGCCTGAACTTGCTGTCAAAATTCTCACTCTGAATTTAGGACCTGAAGAGATGACAGCAAGGGACACTGTGAATTAAACTAGCTCAGCTGTAACCAAAACATCTGTCAATACAGTTCCACTGCAGCTTCCTCACAGCAGAACAACAGGGACCAAATTCTCACACAGCGACCCCCAAAGACATTCTGGGACAGGAAACACCCTTCAGAGACACATGTTCTGGTCAGGTAAGTTCGGTAATGCGTCGGTGTTGAATGCAGCAGGTGTAAACCTTTCAGCAGATTCACGAGGCCCACCAGCCAAGCCGGGCTACACAAATGCGAAGGTTTCTTTGCTACAAGACTTTCCAGAGCTAAAATCGATTTGACCACACATCCTTTGTTCACATAGCTATTAACATCCAATGTATCTTGTGTGCTTCCAAACATACCCTTGGAAATCGAGATTTGGGGCGCATACGCAGGTTTGTGGGTTTTAACCAGCACTTTGTCCTAAGACATAAGCCTGTGCTCACCACAAAATAGGTCCAGAGGGATCCAAGTATCTGAATTTTCAAGATGTTCCCCTGGTTGATTCTAAGGTATAGCTCTGGTTAAGAAGAAATGTTATCTGTGACATTTTGTGCACAACAAGGATGTACAGAAAATGAGTGCGTGTGGAGGCCGTCTGTGGGACTTCAGACACATAACACATCACAGTGATAGAGTGAGATCCAGAATCTCTTGCCCTGAAAGGCAAAAGTCTTTTTTAAAAAATAAGTTGGTCAGGCGCAGTGGCTTATGCCTGTAATCCCAGCACTTTGGGAGGCTGAGGTGGGCGGGTCACCTGAGGTCAGAAGTTCAAGACCAGACTGACCAACATGGAGAAACCCCATCTCCACTAAAAATACAAAATTAGCCCGGTGTGGTGGCGCATGCCTGTAATCCCAGCTACTCGGGAGGCTGAGGCAGGAGAATTGCTTGAGCCCAGGAAGCGGAGATTGTGGTGAGCCGAGATCACGCCACTGCACTCTAGCCTGGGCAACGAGAATGAAACCCCATCTCAAAACAAACAAACAAACAAACAAATAAATGGCTTTTCTTAAGGTTTGAACAAACATCTGGATTTTGGGGTAGGGGAGGTGGGATAGGGTTTTTGGGTCTTATTGCTAAGCTCCGAGATTCATTAGAACGAAAGCAGCGAGCCTCACCTTCCTACAGAGTCCACGGGAGACCCTCACAGGGGAAAACCCTGATTCTAGACTTAGGTGGCACTTTCCTTAGTAATGTGACCAAGTGCACTTGACAGAGAGGTCCTGTTAGCAGCGGCGAATCCATATGGTCTGAGGCAACGCAATTCTTGCCTCCTTAGAAGAAAGAATTTGACCAAGGGGCATAAGGCAGAGCGAGAGACTGAGTCCAGTTTTATAGCAGGAGCCAAAGTTTATTAAAAAGTTTTAAGGCAGGGGCCAGATGTGGTAGCTCACACCTGGAATCCCAGTACTTTGGAAGGCCAAGGCAGGAGGATTACTGTAGCTCAGGAGTTTGAAACTAGCTAAGACAACATAGCAAGACACCGTCTCTATTTTTTTTGTTGGTTTGTTTTAAGTTTTAGAGGAGGAATGGAAGGAACTAACGTACACTTGGAAGAGGGCCAAGTGGGCAACTGGAGAGATTCAAGAGCACAGTTTGACCTTTGACTCAGGTTTTACACGATGGCATGCTTCCAGGGAACTGCATCTCTCCTCTTCTGCTTCTTCCTTTGGGGTGAGCTGTCTGCATGCGCAGTGGCCTGCAAGCTCTTGGGAGGGGCCGCATGCAGTGGGTTTACCAGAGCTGTGCACATGCTCACTTGAGTCATTTGGTCATAGACCAGTTAAATGCTATATTGTTTCTTAATGCACATACTTGAGCCTACTCGCCAGCTCCTGAGATCTTATTGGGAAGCTGCTGATTACCAGTTTCAGGGTTTTCTATCTATTGGGAGACCAATTATTGGTTGTTACACTGTCTCTCTCTAAAATAATAATTGGCTGCAACCAATTATTATTTTAGAGAGAGACAGTGTAACAACCACCTGACTCTCACCTGGTGGTCGCCTGACATTCCTGGTAGGGGCTCTCCCGCCCGCCCTGCTCCTGTCTGCCTAACTGCCTGCTCTAACAGTCCAGTGCGAGGAGGTTGGTCCTAAGCTCACTAGCAAGGGTAAATAACACGGTCTCTTTTTTCTTTTTTTTTTTTTTTTTTTGAGATGGAGTCTCACTCTGTCACCAGGATGGAGTGCAGTGATGTGATCTCGGCTCACTGCAACCTCCGCCTCTCAGGTTCAAGAGATTCTCTTGCCTCAGCCTCCTGAATAGCTGGGACTGCAGGCACACACCACTATGCCTGGCTAATTTTTGTACTTTTAGTAGAGATGAGGTTTCACCATGTTGGCCAGGATGTCTCAATCTCCTGACCTTGTGATCCACCCGCCTTGGCCTCGCAAAGTGCTAGGATTACAGGTGTGAGCCACCATGCCTGGCCAACATGGTGTCTTTTGGTCTCTGTGTCATCTTCTGTAAAATGGTGACAGTTCCTGCCCTGCTCACCTTGAATAAACACTTTGAGGATAAATACATTACTGAAGGTAAAAAAATGCATTGTCAACTCTAAAAATACCACATACGTAAGAGCTGATTTTGATTGCTTAAGGTGCAAATAAGTCCAGGCTGACTGAAGATGATGTGACCCTGATGGCCGAAACTTTAAAAATCCTTTCCTTATTAGTAAGTTGACTTAGTGGGAGCTTTGTTTCCTCAGATTCTGTGGAGAGAAAGACCCCTTATTTTCCTGCTGCCAGGGTCATCTGTCTAAAACATAAATCTGACTATGTCACTCCCGCTCCTTCTCCTTGTCAGATCTCAGACCAAATGTCGGCTCTGTAGAGAGGCCTTCCCTGCTGTCCTCCATCTGCAGCCGCAGACCTTTCTCATCCCCAAGAGCTACTGCAGTCTCCCTCCTGACAGGCACCATGACATCAGATGGCTTTACTTATTTCTCTTTTGTCTCTCTCCTCTCAAGAGAATGTAATCTCTCTGAAGGAGGGTAAGGAGATGTGTATGTTATTAACCACTCTTTCTAGGAAGGTCTAGATCAATGCCATGCAGGTACCTGAGGCTGAGAGGAGACAGAGAGAGAGAGAGAGACAGAGAGAGAGGGAGAGAGAGATTGCAAGGGGAACCAGGAAACTATCAATGTTGAAGAGAGAGTTATTCTGATTTCCAGGCCCTGATTTCAGGTTCTCATGAGGCCTGGCTGCTTATGGGTTCAATAAAAGCAACACGATCATGGGTTTTTTCCAATACATTCTCACTTTTGCCTAAAGCAAATTAAAATGGTGTGCTGTTGCCTTAATCAAATATACCCTAAGCCACATCTGCCACTGGAGAAGAGGCCTGTGGCTGGCAGGGACTGTTTTCCGCTCACTCACTGTGAGTCCCCAGGGCCTGGCACAGTGATGGGCATGGAAACACCTGTGAATGGATAGTTTGTCTCTGCACTGCACAAAAGTCCAGTTCTCACTTTCCATTACAGTCTTCCAAAGTTTCCAACATAACTCCACAGGTCAGAGGTCACAAACTGATTACCCAGCTGTTGAATTAGCCCACAGGCTTTTTTTTTTCTTTTTCTTTTTAAGACTGGGTTTCGCTCTTGTTGCCTGGAGGCTGGAGTGCATTGAAGTAATCTTGGTTCACTGCAACCTCTGCCTCCTGGGTTCAAGCAATTCTCCTGCCTCAGCCTCCTGAGTAGCTGGGATTACATGCACACACGACCATGCCCAGCTAATTTTTAGTATTTTCAGTAGAGACAGGGTTTCACCATGTTGTGCCAGGCTGGTCTCGAACTCCTGACCTCAGGTGATCCAACCGCCTTGGCCTCCCAAAGCGTTGGGATTACAGGTGTGAGTCATTGCACCCAGCCTTGTTTTGCTTTTTAAAACACTGTTTTTGCCTGGGCAGTTTCTGAAGAAAGAAAAGAAGAAAGCAAAGAAAGAAGAAGAAAAGGAGGGAGGAAGAAAAGAAGGAAGCCAACATTTTAAAATGGAGCGAGTTCACATGAAAATCAACATTTCCAGCCCCTCTTTAAAAACTCTAATATTTTATAGCACTAAGCTCTAAAAGGCCTTTCTACTTTTACATCTTTCTTTTTTTTTTTTTTTTTAATACTTTTAAGTTCTAGGGTACATGTGCACAACATGCAAGTTTGTTACATATGTATACATGTGCTATGTTGGTGTGCTGCACCCACTGACTCGTCATTTACATTAGGTATATCTCCTAATGCTATCCCTCTCCCCGCCGCCACCCCACGACAGGCTCCAGTGTGTGATGTTCCCCTTCCTGTATCCAAGTGTTCTCATTGTTCAATTCCCACCTATGAGTGAGAACATGCAGTGTTTGGTTTTCTGTCCTTGCGACAGTTTGCTGAGAATGATGGTTTCCAGCTTCATCCATGTCCCTACAAAGGACATGAACTCATCCTTTCTTATGGCTGCATAGTATTCCATGGTGTATATGTGCCACATTTTCTTAATCCAGTCTATCATTGATGGACATTTGGGTTGGTTCCAAATCTTTGCTATTGTGAATAGTGCTGCAATAAACATACATGTGCATGTGTCTTTATAGCAGCATTATTTGTAATTCTTTGGGTATATACCCAGTAATGGGATGGCTGGGTCAAATGATATTTCTAGTCCTAGATCCTTAAGGAATCTCCACACTGTCTTCCACAATGGTTGAACTAGTTTACAGGTTTACAGTCCCACCAACAGTGTAAAAGTGTTCCTATTTCTCCACATCCTCTCCAGCACCTGTTGTTTCCTGACTTTGTAATGATCGCCATTCTAACTGGTGTGAGACGGTATCTCATTGTGGTTTTGATTTGCATTTCTCTGATGGCCAGTGATGATGAACATTTTTTCATGTGTCTGTTGGCTGCATAAATGTCTTCTTTTGAAAAGTGTCTGTTCATATCCTTTGCCCACTTTTTGATGGGGTTGTTTTTTTCTTGTAAATTTGTTTGAGTTCTTTGTAGGTTCTGGATATTAGCCCTTTGTCAGATGGGTAGATTGCAAAAATTTTCTCCCATTCTGTAGGTTGCCTGTTCACTCTGATGGTAGTTTCTTTTGCTGTGCAGAAGCTCTTTAGTATAATTAGATCCCATTTATCAATTTTGGCTTTTGTTGCCATTGCTTTTGGTGTTTTAGACATGAAGTCCTTGCCCATGCCTATGCTCTGAATGGTATTGCCTAGGCTTTCTTCCAGGGTTTTTATGGTTTTAGGTCTAACATTTAAGTCTCTAATATATCTTGAATTAATTTTTGTATAAGGTGTAAGGAAAGGATCCAGTTTCAGCTTTCTACATATGGCTAGCCAGTTTTCCCAGCACCATTTATTAAATAGGGAATCCTTTTCCCATTTCTTGTTTTTGTCAGGTTTGCCAAAGATCAGATGGTTGTAGATGTGTGGTATTATTTCTGAGGGTTCTGTTCTATTCCATTGGTCTATATCTCTGTTTTGGAACCAGTACCATGTTGTTTTGGTTACTGTGGCCTTGTAGTATAGTTTGAAGTCAGATAGCGTGATGCCTCCAGCTTTGTTCTTTTGACTTAGGATTGTCTTGGCAATGCAGGCTCTTTTTTTGGTTTCATATGAACTTTAAAATAGTTTTTTTCCAATTCTGTGAAGAAAGTCATTGGTAGCTTGATGGGGATGGCATTGAATCTATAAATTACCTTGGGCAGTATGGCCATTTTCATGATATTGATTTTTCCTATCCATGAGCATGGAATGTTCTTCCATTTGTTTGTGTCCTCTTTTTATTTTGTTGAGCAGTGGTTTGTAATTCTCCTTGAAGAGGTCCTTCACATCCCTTGTAAATTGGATTCCTAGGTATTTCATTCTCTTTGAAGCAATCATGAATGGGAGTTCATTCAGGATTTGGCTCTGTGTTAGTCTGTTATTGGTGTATAGACAAAATTCAACAGCCCTTCATGCGAAAAACTCTCAATAAATTAGGTATTGATGGGATGTATCTCAAAATAGTAAGAGCTATTTATGACAAACCCACAGCGAATATCATACTAAATGGGCAAAACCTGGAAGCATTCCCTTTGAAAACTGGCACAAGACAGGGATGCCCTCTCTCACCATTCCTATTCAACATAGTGTTGGAAGTTCTGGCCAGGGCAATCAGGCAGAAGAAGGAAATAAAGGGTATTCAATTAGGAAAAGAGGAAGTTAAATTGTCCCTGTTTGCCGATGACATGATTCTATATTTAGAAAACCCCATTGTCTCAGCCCAAAATCTCCTTAAGCTGATAAGCAACTTCAGCAAAGTCTCAGGATACAAAATCAAAGTGCAAAAATGATATCTTCTTTTTGATGGTTCAGAAGAAAGCAATCTGTTCTTGCATTTAAGGTAACAAAATCTGAGATCCCAGATTCCTAAAGGGAAATGAGTACAACCAGAAAGCTTACAAATGTACTTTCCCTTTTTCTCTCTCTTATTATCTGTCCCAACAAGAAAACCCTGTCCCTTCCAGGGACAGATGCTGCAGGATTATAGAACAGTGGCTCAGCTGTGGACTCTGCCAGCATCCTTGCAAGAAATGCCTCTAAGTCCCCACAGTTGCAGCCACAGCTTCTGCTGACTGGAGTCACCTGTGAAGCTGATCTGCCTATGGCTTCTGGCCTTGTTTGTTGAGAAACCTGCTAAGACAAATGCAGGTGTGGGGAGCGATTCATTGAAGTTGTGCCCTGCTCTACAGCACGGCCCTCACTTCCTGAAACTCTCATACCTCTCAGAGACTTCAGGTTATTTTCTTTCTGAGAGGCTCAATCCTGGCACCTCAGGGACAGCAGACAAGCCCCTCAGAAAAGACAAGCCCCCAAAACAGGGCATGGTCCACCAAAGGCCATGGCAGTATCCACCCATGGTTAGAACACATTTTCTTTTTTTTTTTTTTTTAATGTGGTTTTCACTGGGAAAAGATGGGGTGTGGTGGCGAAGAGATCAATATACAAAAAGTTAAACACTTAAGTATACAATGGCTTTCTGAAAAATAAAGAGAGAACATGCAAAAATGTTACTCTCAACAACTGGAAAAAAGCTCTGAAACTCCATGAGTCAGGCCATAGCCAAATCCATGTTCCATCTAAAGTAGGTCCGTCCTTCCTTCCTTCCTTCCTCCCTCCCTCCTTCCTTCTTTCCTTTCTTCCTTCTTTCCTTCTTCCCTCTCTCCCTCCCTTCCTCCTTCCCTCCCTCTTTCCCTTCCTTCCCTTTCTTCTCTTTTTCTCTTTCTTCTTTCTCTCCTTCGTAAAATCTTGCCAGGTGCAGTGGTTCATATGCCTGTCCTAGCATTTTGGAAGCCTGAGGCAGAAGGATTGCTTGAGTCCAGGAGTTCAAGGCAAGCCTGGGCAATATAGTGAGATCTCATTTCTACCAATAATAATAATAATAATAATAATAATAATAATAATAATAAGAAGCAGCAGCAGCAGCCGCCTGGTGTGGTGACACATGAGTAGGAGGCTGAGTAGGAGGCTGAGGTGGGAGGATCGGTTGACCCCAGGAGGTTGAGGCTGCAGTGAGCTGGGATTGTGCCACTGCCCCCCAGCCTGCGCAACAGAGCAAGAGACTCTGTCTTTAAAAAAAACCTCATAAATAAAATCTGTCCTGAAACCATCCTGACTTTCATCCTCCCCAGATTGGGCTTCATCTTCAGAGCCTCCGTCCCCAGATTCTCGGCCCAGAGCTTGTGGATGTTTTCTTTGCTGGAGGCTCAAAGTGCATTTTGTGATACACGGCTGTCTCAGGCCGGGTTCCCCCAGGAGCAGACACTGAGACAGGGGACTGAGAGCAATAATTGGCTGGGAGGTGACCCCGAACCTCATCGTAGAAGAGTGTGGGAGTGAGACAGGGACAGAAGGCAGCCAGCGGAGGGCAGACTATCACACAGGTCACCACTGCGGCCCCTAGAGTCCAAGCCCTGGAGAATCCTGGGAGCCTGTGGAGCAGGGGGAGCTGGGGTCTGTGTTTTCCAGCCCTGTCCACCAGCAGCTGAGGGCTGATACCAGGCCTTTTCCCTCTCAGCACTTCTGGCTGGTCCCAAGCACATAAGCCTGCAGCAAAGTGAGGTCAAAATGCTCGCCTAGAACCCCGAGCATTTTGGGCCCTGGGCCCACCTCAGTTAACAGAGCAGCCCCCCTTCCAGCCAGGAGGCCCTCCTGGCGAGGAGAATGTGGAGGTGGAGCACGTGGAGGCAGTGTGCTTGCCCTGGACAATCATGTCCTTACTCTCATCACCACAAAGCCATTCCTTCACTGTACTTTCTTTCTTTCTTTTTTTTTTTTTTTTTCTTTTTGAGATGGGGTCTCACTCTGTCACCTAGGCTGAGTGCAGTGGCAAGCTCATAGCTCACTGCAGCCTCAACCTTCTGGGCTGAAGTGATCCTCCCACCTCAGCCTCCTAAATAGGTAGGACTACAGGCATGTACAATCGTGCTCAGCAAATTTTTGCTCACCTCCGGCCGTGGTGGTGCATGCCTGTAATCCCAGTATTTGGGAGGCCGAGGCAGGAGAATCACTTGAACCTGGGAGGTGGAGGTTGCAGTGAGCCAAGATCGAGCTATTGCACTCCAGCCTGGGCAGCAAGAGCAAAACTCTGTCTCAAAGAAAAAAAAAAAAACTTATATCTAATGATTTATTATATGCAACACAAAGAATACAGTGATAAAGAAAAAACTTGATAAATTAGATTGTATCAAAAGTCACATCACATAGACATTAATCAATAAGAATGTCTGGGGTGGGGGAGTGGTTTGGTTAAAGGCCCCAGGTGCTTCTAAGGTGCAGCCAAGCTGGCGAACCACTGACCTAGGCCACTGCCCAAAAAGATCTGACCTGACTGGGTGGGGAGGAGCTTAGGGGCTTTGAGGCTCCTCAGGTAGCTCTCATGGGAGATATCTGAGAACCCCTGAAGAGAGATGCTGAAGCTGCAGCCTCCACATCCATCCCACTGCTCCCTCTCTGAGTAGCATCAGGGCAGTGTGAGGAGCTCAAGTCAGCTCGAGGGCTGTGCCTGATTTTGTTAAAGGTGGTCCCATTCTGTAGATAGTGAACACCCCAGGAGTTAGTCAGTGACATACCAGCAGTGCATTGCCAAAGACTTTGGGGAAAGTTTTTTTCCTGATTCTTAAGAACAAGAAGCCATGTTCGCTTTCCTATTAAAAATTATATTAAATGAAATAAGCCAGGCACAAAAAGACACAGTTCACATATTCTATATTATTTGTGGGAGCTAAAAATTAATTCAATTGAACTTGTGGAGATAGAGAGAAGAAGGAGGCTGCCCATCCCAGAGGCTGGGATGGGTAGTGGGAAAGGTGGAGGGGTGGGAAATGGGGATGGTTAATGGGTACAAAATATAGTTAGATACCAAAAACGAGGTCTAGTATTTGATAGCATGGCAGGGTGACTACAGTCAGCAATAATTTCTTGTATATTTCAGAATAACTAAGAGAGCACAACGGGAATGTCCATAACACAAAGAAACCATGAATACTTGAGGGACTTGAGGGGATGGATGGCTACCCCATTTCCCTGCTGTGATCCGTGCACACTGCACACCTGTGTCGAAGTATCTCATGTACCCCACAAATATACGCACCTACTAGGTACCCACAAATATTAAAAATAGATGTGACTGAAGGCGCTTGTAGCACAGGTGACACTGATGAGAAAAATAAGTCTTGGGAAGAAGCCAACGCTATGGCTGCAGAAAACAGAGAACACAGGGGCCCTTGATGCTGTAATCTAGCTGCCAGGTCCTGAAACTCTCACTGCCCCTGGGCTGCTGCATATGTGAGCCACTAGATTTGCATCCTATTTAAGCCAGTTTGAGTTGATTTTTCTATTACTGCCCTCAAGTGACACAGGCAGTCATGAAAGGTGCCTGTGAGAAAGTTCAACACCAGAACCAAGCGAGATCAATGGATGCAAATGATCCAGCCCTGTGAAAGCCTCATAGAAGGGATTTGAGCATGAGGAATGGAACCCATCCAGAAACAAGAAGATGCTTGGTGTGGAAGAAACAGGAAAAAATATCGTCGTTAACAATTCCAAAAGCTGGCCTGGCCAGTCGCAGAATGCGGCTCTGAGTAGCGAAAAATTAGACACATTAAAGGGCATAAAGGTCGCTTAAGTGAGTCACCCAGCATTATTGGGGAGCACTCCACATGGCACAAAAGAGGGCAGAAGTCCAGAGAGTAGTCCCGTCCTTGGGATGCAAACGGTGTCACTGGAAGATGACGGGCGTGCTGCCCATAACAAGGGCATGTCACAGCCGTGATGACATTTGACCCCTCAGGTTGGTCCCGGACAGCACACTCTGATGATTAAACTAGGAACAGGAAGGCAGAGGGATGCGTGTGTTTCAGAGAAAGCTGGTGATTTGCTAAACCAAAAATGACAAGGAGAAAAAAATCAGGATTTTTATAGCACATAAAGAACATTAAACATGGAGAGACTTTATTCCTCTAGAGCATTCATTTAAAGCTCATGCCTGCAGTCCTGAGTGTTTCCCTTCCTCTAAAAAGCATCAAGAAGATAGAAAATACGGTCTTCAAAAGTTAAAAAAAAGAAAAAAATTAAAGGGTCGTTTCTGAAATTAGCCTGGAATGTTTCATTGCTTTACAGTGAGGCAGCAGCCTCCGAGAAGCGTAGCAGCATCCGCCTCGTGTCTGAGCTTCTACGTCAGTTTCTCCAGGGCAGATTTTATTACATAAACAGCAAAGAGGCCGGGCTCCTGAGCAGCTCAGAAACTCTTGCATCTTTGAGGAGCTTGCACATGCTCACGCCACTCTGGAAGACCAGGTTGAGAGGCACTTTTCAGGGAGACCCCAAGGTGCTGAAGCAAGAAGGGCAATAATTTGGTTTTCTTTTATATATATATATTTGAGACATAGCTTCACCAGGCTGGAGTGCAATGGCGTGATCTCGGCTCATTGCAACTTCCATCTCCCAGGTTCAAGCAATTCTCCTGCCTCAGCCTCCTGAGTAACTGGGATTACAGGCACGTGCCACTACGCCCGGCTAATTTTTATATTTTTAGTAGGGATGGGGTTTCACCATGTTGGTCTGGTTGCTCTTGAACTCCTTACCTCCAGTGATCCGCCCGCCTCAGTCTTCCAAAGTGCTGAGATTACAGGTGTGAACCACCGCAAATGGCCAAAAAATTGAGGTAAAATCTTCCCATATAATTTACCATCTATACTATTTTTAAGTGTACAGTTTAGTGCTCATAAATATTTATAAGGAGGGTAATGATTTGAAGAGAAATTCAGTACTCCCAGGCCCTCTGTGTCCCTGCTGACTGAGACAGGATCTGAAGCAAGGCTTGAATCTCTCTGGGATCAGTTTTCTTGTCAATAGAGTTGAGATGCACTTGTCCCTCTGCTTCCTTCTGGGGCACAAAGGAATTACTGGCCTGGAGAGACTTGGAAACACACAAGGAGCGGTGCTGATGAGAGGAGCTAGTTTAGAATAAGGCAGAGACAGAACAAAGAAGGATCTTTCCCGGGGTAGAGGGAGAGTGGCAGAACGACAATGGGGAGTGCGGGGGGAACATTCTTTCCAAATGTTCACAAGAGACTGAAAATAGACTCAGTCCATTCATCTCCTTTATGAAAACCCTACAATATCAATGGGATGATTTCTATGAGTAAAAATTAGGAAAACTAAGAGATTCAGTATTGGTCAAGGCTTATCAGCAGTCTTAATTGCTTTAATTTTAGTCAACAGACATCATCTTCTTGTATAAGGCAATGCTTTTGTCCTGGTGACTGGCAGGCCTGGTCCACTAAGTGCCTTACCAAAGCAAGCTGGGCCCCTTGGTCATTAACACTGCAAACATCCACACGTTCCCTCCAATGCTCCCTTGCAATCCTGCTAAAAATAAAATCGTCTTTTAATAACCTCCACAGCCTGCCACTGTCTGCTCTCTTTTGAATGTTCACTGAGGACCCCAGTAAGAAATGGAAATTACCTCGAATGCTCTCTTCTCTGCCTTGACAGTGCTGCGGCCGGCCGCACACTCTGCTGGGGGAAGGGCAGTGTTGATCAGAAAACGAACTCCTTGACTGACGTTATCTCCTCCTGGGCAGAAACCAATTTCAGCAAGAACTTTGTAATTTGGAATTCAAGGATATAAGATGCATTCAGAGAACCATTTTCCCCCTACAAGTTACAGGTCTGTCATTTAAGAGGTTTAATATCACAAAAAGGGCCTGCTTCTGCCTTTTTTTTTTAATTTTAAAAAATGCCACACTGATGCTCTCAGAACAGAGGCTTAGGAATGAGAAGAATGGCCTGTACTTCAAACAAACCCATTGTTCCTTACTAGAGGCAGAAGAATAATGTCAGACAAAAATAGTTATTTATTCAGCAAGCTCTTGAAGTGCTCAGGCAGACTGGTGGACCTCAATGCCTGGCATATAGCAGGTGTTCAATAACTATGTGAAGGAAGGAAGAAGCGGGGGGGAAGGAGGCAGAGAAGAAGAAATAACATGTGTGGTAGGAATTTCAAGACATAGTACATTATTTTATCCAAACACAAACACATCTAACAACGCACAGTATTTAATCGAGATCTTCCCATGATGCACTGGGGCAAGGCAATCATGTGGGAGGAGGGGGCCCAGGCAGCAAATGTCTAGAATGAGAAGAACTGGGCCACAGGCCGGGCTCTCAAGTCAGAGTCATGCTGAAACCTACTCCCTTTCTTACTAGTTTGTATGACAATAGGCAACCTGCTTTATCTCTCTGAGCCTCGCTTTCTTCATTTAGAAAACAGAGCTTATGCCTATTTTGGAAGACATTGTTAGTTCACTCGAGACCCAGTCAAATGCAGTGGCTCATGCCTGTAAACCCAGCACTATGGGAGGCTGAGGTGGGAGGATCGCTTGAGGCCAGGAGTCTGAGGCTCGCCTGGGCAACAAAGTGAGACCCCACTGCTACAAAAAATTAGCCAGTTGTAGTGGAGCACACCTGTGGTTCCAGTTTCTCAGGAGGCTGAGGCAGAAATATTGCTGGAGCCTGGGAGGTCAAGGCTGCAGTAAGCTGTGACAGCACCACCGCTCCCCAGCCTGGGAGACAGAGTGAGACTGTCGCAAAAAAAAAAAAAAAAAAAAAAAAAAAAAAAAGGACCTATTCCTAGCCCCCTTTGTTTCTTGTCTTTCTCAGTTTTAAACAGCAGAACACTCAGTGCCACATTTCCAAGTGTGATGCTGGGGGAAGTTGGCCATGGGGCTTCGGAGAAAGCTAGCGCCTTCTTGGTAAAGGGAAGATGTTGGTTTGGTCTCCTGAAAAGCAAGGCTTCTGAGAGCAGAGCCACATCTTCTTCTCCTATGGGACCCCAACTTGCCAAACCCAGGGGTGCTCGTGGAACACTCAACTTGAAATCAGGCATGACCAGACCTGCATTGAGCTGTGTGTGTGTTTCACTCACCTTTGAATACAAAGGCCAAAAAAAATTCTTTGTGGTTGGCTTTGGAGAGGTTGTCAGGAAGAGCTGTGAGAAAGTGACGATCCAGAGCAAGGAAAACAATGGACAAAATGAAAAGGCAGCCTGCAGATAGGGAAAACATATCTACAAAATATCACATAAGAGGTTCATATGCAAGATTTGTTAAAAACTCATGCAACTCTGCCAGCACGGTGGCTCACACCTGTAATCCCAGCACTTTGGGAGGCCGAGGCGGGTGAATCATGAGGTCAGGAGTTTGAGACCAGCCTGGCCAACATGGTAAAACCCTGTCTCTACTAAAAATATAAAAAATTAGCTGGGCATAGTCATAGGTGCCTGTAATCCCAGATACTCGGGAGGCTGACGCACAATTGCTTGAACCTGGGAGGCGGGGGTTGCAGTGAGCTGAGATGTACTCTAGCCCAGGCAACAGAGTGAGACTCCATCTCCAAAAAAACACAAAAAACAAAAACCAAAAAAAAAACCCCACAAAAAACCTCATACAACTCAATAGCAAGAAAACATATAACTCAATTAACAAATGTGCAAATGACTTGAATAGGCATTTCTCCAAAGATGAAATGAAAATGACCAACATTATTAGGAAAAAGCAAATCGAAACTACTATGAGAAAACACTTCCCACCTGTCAGGGTGGCTACAATAAAAAAAACAATGATAACAAGTGGTGGTGAGGGTGGGGAGAAAGGGAACCCTTGTATACTGTTGATAGGAGTGCCAAGTGGCGAAGCAATTATGGAAAACAGTATGAAGGCCTCAAACAAAATTAAAAATAGCACTACCATCTGACCCAGCAGTCCCTCTTCTGGGTACACACTCAAAGGAGATGAAATCACCACCTCGTCAAGGCATCTGCACTCCCATGCTCACCGCGGCATTTCACAGCAGCCAAGGTACAGACACGCCCTAGGGATCTATCAATGGACAAATGAATAGAGAAACCATGGTGTGTGTACAAAACAAAATGTTACTCAGCCTCAAAAAAGACGGAGATCCTGCCACTTGCCACAACGTGAATAGGCTTAGAGGACATCATAATAAGTGAAATAAGTCAGACACAGAAAGATAAATACTGCATAATCTCACTTATATGTGCAATCTTAAAGGTCAAACATATATGTGTATATATATATATATATATATATAGAGAGAGAGAGAGAGAGAGAGGGAGAGAAAGGGAGAGAGAGAGAATAAAACAGTGGTTAGCAGGGTTGGGGTAGGGGAGCAGGAGGAAACAGAGACATAGGTCAAAGGCTCCCACATAGTAAATATGTGAGATGAACGAGTCTAAAGATGGAATACACAGCAGGAGGGCTGTGGCTGATAACAGTGGATCCTCTTCTTTGCTAAATGAGAAGATTATAACTGCTCTTGCCACAGGGAGAGGGGGATGCCTTAAAAAAATAAAATGATTATTGACAAAGTGACGAATAATGAGAGTGAAGGAAATCTGATGATTAAGTTTGCAAAGAGGGGAAATAAAACAATTTGTCCGGCACTACACCATAGCACAATAACGTCTTTAAAATATAAAACACAATAAAACTGGGTCAGATGTATTTATTTTTTGTTGTTTTGTTTTTAATTTTAAATTCAGCCACTCTCTCAAGGGCCCGTGGGCATGTGCTCATGATGAAAAATACATTCCAGTTTTTACAGCTGCCATAAGACTGCATAAGAGCAGTGGGTAATTTCAAGTGACTTCTCCTAAACTACATCTGGGGCCTTTGGCTCTGTGTTTCGTGAAGTCTTGCAGGAGTCTTGATGATAAAACCCACATCTGTGGACAATTCCTTCTCTGGGTCCCCTGCTAGGATAGAGCTTACTCCAGCCCCTGCTGGCAGTCCACTCTCCAAGCTGCCATTCCTTTACCCAGGACACTAACAGATAATCTCCAACCCACACCTTGGGTGAGACATGTCTTGGGCTAAACTGCGAGTTATTATTCAGAACCCCAGGACGGAGAGCTCTTCACAATACAAATGTGAGGGCCTTCCTTCCTTCCTTCCTTCCTTCCTTCCTTCCTTCCTTCCTTCCTTCCTTCCTTCCTTCCTTCCTTCCTTCCTCCTTCCTCCTTCCCTCCCTCCTTTCCTTCCTTCCTCACTCTGTCACCTAGGCTGAGTGCAGTGGCAAGCTCATAGCTCACTGCAGCCTCAATCTTCTGGGCTGAAGTGATCCTCCCACTTCAGCCTCCTAAATAGCTAGGACTACAGGCATGTGCCATCATGCCCAGCAAATTTTTAAATCATTATTAGTATTTGTAGAGACAGAGTCTTGCTATGTTGTCCAGGCTGGTCTCAAACTCCTGACCTCAAGTGATCCTCCTGCCTCAGCCTCCCAAAGTGCTGGGATTACAGGTGTGAGCCACCATACCTGGCCTGATTTTTTTCTTTTAGTTAGCATCAGGTGTTCATTCTGGTCCCCAAAGTTCAGCAAATGTATAAATACTGAGCAGCAGTGTGCCCATGCCCCTCTCCCTGGTCAGCCTTTACAACACTGAACACATGTGTTATGCTCCCAAAAACTCCTCCTTAAGAATGGGAATATGCAAGGGAAACACAACACTAAACCTCTTTTGTCAGCATTCCTGTTAAATTTACACTTATTACTCCAGTGAAAATTGTCTGTATGCAGAGAAAGTGCTTTAAACAGAGCAGATTGGTCAGCCTCTGGTCCCCCCTGGCTCCTACAAACTTTCCGGTCCTTTCACTTTGAAGCTGGGTCACTGCAGTGAGGTGTGTGTTGTTGTTCTGAAGAATCCAGTTGCATTTCATCACAGAACTTTCATAAGAATCCATTTATCAAATCATTCCTTGGAAAACTGGAGTGGCACAGATCAAGCCAACTGAGGAGCTGCATGACATTTTAAGTCCCGATGTCAGTGCTGCCCAAATACAAACTAGATTATCAAGTGCTTTTCAACAACACTTTAATGCCTTGTTCTCATAAACTCTGACAGTCTGACAATTAGGATTACAATGAGCCATTTGTAGGAACTGCATAAGGGCCTGGAAGTTACAGTCCTTTCAGAAAGCACTCCTGCCAGCCCTCCCACCAGGAGTCAGGGGTGGCTCAGGATGTGCATGTCACCTGGGGGCTCTGGAAGCTCACTGTGGTACCCTGTCTGCAGCAGACATCTGTGGGGGCCCCACTTGCACTCCCTTGGTTCCTGGCATCTGTGTTTCTGCTGACTAGAGGGCCAACAGCCCGACTGCACTTCTTTTCCTGCAGGCTTGCTTCTGCCTCTGGAACCTACTCTGCCTGTAGATGTGGCAGGCCAGAAATGCCAGGGAATTCGGCTCTCCAGGAGGGACCCTCAGCCAACGGCTGACAGAAGCTAACGAGGTGTGCCCCCCAGCTCTCTCATTCATTCGTGGGTAACACTGAGTCCTGAGTGTAAGTTCCCCCAGAGTTCCCAGCAAGGCTAACTCCAGTGACCCCTGGGTGACTGGGTGGTGACTTACCTTCTGCTGCTGTCTTCCCCTCCATGCCTCGCTTCCACCCTCCCCTATCTGTGCTTCCTGGGTTCACTTCCCAAATAAACCACTTGCACTCACATCCGGGCCTCGGCGTCAGCTTCCAGGGGAACCCCAGTCTAAGACATTGCTATCCTTGCTGGGATTTAAGATGCAGTGCACATCTCCCAGGCTAGGGAGGGAACACCCAAAGCCACCGCTCTCCCAGAGGCTCTGTCCCAGCTGGGACCATTACGAATGTACATCACTTGACCCTAGATGTGAAATCAAGAGCCGGAAGAAGCCATCATAGCAGACACAGCAGTGGCCACCCCATGAGTTTCCAGAAGCTCTCGTGCATGCTCCAAGGACTGGAGTTGAACAAATGGGAGGAGGAAGAATGAATTGTTTTCCTGCTGTGTCTCTTTCTACAAGCAGCTTTCCACTGGCTGTTACCCCTCTTGTCATATTCTGTAGGCTTAGAGAGAAAATCACAAGGTAAGAGAGAGCATCTTGCAATCATAGAGCTGTGAGTCGTGATGAAAATGTCAAGTTCCTGTGAGCCTGCGTGTGAGAATAAAGGAAACTTGCATCTTTGTTACAGACAGAAACACCAGTTCTGCTAGCAGAGGCCTCCCCAGGAAATTTAGTGTCTGTAATTCTCTTATTGTGAGAAGATAAATAGCATTCTTATTCTGTGAATTTGAACCCATCAAAGTTTTGTATTTGAGAATGCTACATTCATGTCCATCCAAGGAGCATTCCCTGACTCTCCACGGTAGGGCTGGCCTGTGCTGAGAGTGGGACACAGGGAAAGAACACACAGTCCCAGCCTCTTCAGCAGCAAATAGAAGAGAGAGAGACACCAAGACACAATGGCGTGAAATGACATTCACCACAGAGAAAAAGCAATGGGCCATGAAATATGGGGCACTGATTCAGTCACTGAAATTGGGGAGGTTCCAGAAGCAAGTGACATCGACGCTGAGTGTTGAGGGTGAACTGTTAGCAGAAGAAGGGGCATGAGCAGAGAGCATTCCAGGCACCATGAAAAAGACAGAGAAGCAAGAAAAAGAGCTCAGGGTTTAAAGAGCATCATCTTATTCCAAATAACTGAGAAAATATTGCTGTTCATGAAAGTGCAAATGATGTGGTTATGTTAACGTAAGTATGTTCACATTTAACAATGCTTTCTTTTTTGTATTAAGTAAAATACAGGACTCAGTAGACAACCCTGAGGCTCCATCCTTAAGCTTCAAGTGAGCCTCCCCAGAGCTGACAGCTGCAGTGCACAGGAAGTAGGGATGCCATGTGGAGGTGAGGGGTGGAGGAGGAAGTGAAGGGTGGGAGCAGGCAAGGGAGGGCAGAGGTGAGGGGTGTGGTGAGTTGTGGAGTGTGAGAGGTGATGCAGGGAGTGGTGAGAGAAGGAAATAGAAGGAGGGTGGGGATGACCTATTTATGTTTTCTTAACGCAATTGGTTTGGGGACCATCACAAAACATGCAACTTGTCAGATTGCCCAAGGCCCTCCAGCTCTCTCGCTCTCTCTCTCCCCTCTTCATGTAACATGCACACAGACATTCACCACATGGAGCTATGTCCCTGGATGACCAACCAAATGGACTGTCTAGGGCCTGCCATTACATTTCCATGACTGCCTTTAAATCACTTTGTCCTGGTTTCAGAACCAAGGCAGTAACCTCCCAACCCAATTTCCTTGAATCTTACCAAGGTGATGATGAATTAGTGTTGATAGTAAATAAAGTCAGAGCTTTGAGAGAATACTGAAGAAAAGACATGGGAACATAAAAACAATACAATTAATTAGCTCCAAGTCAGCATAATTTCCTACCTAAAATAATAAAGAGCCTTTAAAGAAAATAACCACTAAAGCCTCTCTTTGTGCCAAAAAGTCCACAGAGCCTTATCGTCTCACAAAGGCCCCTCCAAAGGTCATCAACCTTATTCCCATTTTGGAGAGACCTCAGCCTCTGGAATTGCTGCAAGAAAAGTATGACTGCCCCAAAGGACTGAGGCATTCAGATTTCATGAAAAACAACTGTTTGCCCTTTATGGCTGGTTTTACAGAAGATGGAGATATTAGTAAATATTCCATTTTTTAAAAAATGACAGTAATTTTAGTGACTTTGTCCCTCAGTAACACATGAAAAGTGAATAGATGATGCCAATGTTGAAAAGATAAACATCAGTATTTACATAAGGAGCATTAGTCAACGAGTTGAGTGGAGCACAGAGGGGATTCTTATAAAAAGAGACTGTCCTGAGCCTCAAAACACTTTCAGTATTTGTGGAGACAAAAGTCACAACAAAGAACACAGAATCTCACATGGCGTCACGTGGGGTGGACTGGAAAATGGTGGGAACCCACGTGTTCTCCAGAAGGAGCGAGGCATGTATACATAGAGCACTTTACAGTTTACAGGTGACTTTCATTTTTCACAATCACATTTAACCCCCCCACAACAAGCAGGCAAGCAGTCTTTTGTTCTACACAAAGCTAAGAGGGGCCCAAGGCTGTGCAGTAATTCTGGAACTTGAAACCGAAGTCTTCTAGGTCCAGCCCTGGGCCCTTTCTCCAGAAACTCTGCAACAGGCCTCCAGGGTAACACCACTCTGCCCTCACCACTAGGCACAGTGAACGTCTTTAAAGGATGGATGAGCACTCAGAAGAATGAACGAGTGAACCCTGCCCCCACGGGCCTCTGGCTCACTCCCCTCTGCTCATTCTCTAATCCCTAAAACTCCAGGTTTTTCACTATTCAGTGCCCGCGGGAAGACTCCAGGTTTTTCATATTTTATGCATACAGCTCCTCAGAGGGTTGCTTTCTAAGAGAAGCACTGAGCATTGCAGAGAAAAATCTTTCTTTCTAATCAGGAGTAAAGGGCTTTCAAGGTCCGATGCTGAAATCTGCATTGTGAATGTTCAGAAATGAAATGCATGTTTCATTTGCATCTTTTGAAAAGGTCTGTGAGGATGCATTTTGCCTAGGTTTAAATGGAAAATACCTTCAGAGTTTAATACATACAATATAAGATGAATTAGTTTTTCTTTGATGACACTTGAATCATTCAGCTTTTGGAACCCAACTTAGCACTTCCATTTTGTTCTCTTCTACACACAAACACGCACACACACATACTTGTGTGCTTACATATGCATGCATACACAGTCACATCTGCATGCATCACACATATTCACGTGCACACCTACACACCTGCACATACGTGCACTCACACTTCAGACTTCTCATGCACAGACTGATTTAGTCAACACAGAAGAGTAGAAGGAATCAGTATTGGTCTGTACCGCCTGCTGTGTTTGAATATTCAACTATTTAATTCCAACTCTTAATGTACTTCCCCCTTGCTATTCTGCTGATGTTTCACTCTAGAGACTCCACTCTGCTGAATCATTGTACCACAGAATTCTGAGTTAGGGCAGCTTAAGGCCACTTGAGGCTACTTTACCCCTAAAGCATGAATCCTCTCCCAACAGTCAGACCAAGAAGTTCAGACTCTTTGGGATGCATCCAGGAATAGAGAACTTGTGCCCTGCTGAAGAAGTTCATTCTTTTACTCATGTCTCTTGACTGCAAAGCTTATCAGGTCATAAAGTTCAAGTCCTGTTTCTGCTTCTGCCCTGTGGATTACTGTGGACACATCAGTTTCTGTTCTAAGTCCCAGGTTTTGCAAGAGGGTATTGGAACAACTGATCTTCAAGGTCCAAATAAAATGTTTTAATAATGCAGACACTTAAAATATCCTGCCTTATTTGGAGCCAAAAATCTCCTTCCTTACAGTGTCCACCCCCTGGTCCAAGCTCTGACCTCTGGGATTATACCTTCATCCTTGTGCAAGTGAGTGATGGCTGCACCATTTCCTCAAGGTGGGACTCCCCGGATCTCTCCGGGGAGCTCTGTCCTGGGTACCTCTTGTGCCTGCCTCCCATCACTGTGGTCCACCTTTCACTCCAGCTGTTGCTGTGGCAACCAGCTTGTGAGAGTACAGCTCAACAGCTCCTCATCTCAGCTGCACTGTATTCCTCCCACCTTCTGCTCTAGAAGTAGCTCACGTTCTGATGCCCCATTGTGGAGCTTTCAGGCCAGCCTGGACTAGAGGGACCAAACATCTCGGTGTTTTCAGGATTGAGGGGATTTTTGGGTTGCAGCAGTGTTTTTAGTTTGAAAATCAGGACAGTCCCTGGTCAAGCGGGACAAGCTGGTTGCCCCAGCATGGGTTTAGGAGGGCTTTAACATCCATGGAATGACCCTCAGCAATGGGGGGCTCCAGGAGTTGGTGGCTGAACGCTCCCCTCCTCCTGCCCTGGACAGACTTGGTGGGTGCATTCTATACATACAGCTCCTCAGAGGGTCATGGAAGCATGAGGTCCCATTGCTCACAGTGGTGATTAATTTGATAACTCCCCAATTAGAAAAGGCTTTTCCTCCTATCTTGTTTTGTGCTCCTCAGTATCCCCATGTCTGTTTTCTGGAATAGGATCTCACAATGAATGAATTACACACAAGTTCAGCTTTGGGTTCAGCTTTGGGAGGGGATTCCAGGCTCTGGCAGGCACCTGGGAAATTTGGATAATGAAAATGTCACAGGGTTGCACATTTTGGATGCTGGACTTCTCATCCTAAGGTCCAGATGGCATTCTTCTAGTGTGAATACCACCAGAAAGGGTCTTGGTTTCTTGACAGCTTCTCAGTATTCTTGCTTGCACATCAAGACAGCCAGGTTACTGCAGAAAAATCATCTCTGTAGTTGTTGGTTCATTTCCTCAAAATATGGTATTTGGGGGCTACGTCTGAGAACCACACAGGGGATCTTGCCTCTGATCAAAATAAAATCAAAACATCTCCTGTGGTGACAGAGCAGGCATTTTATTTCCTGGCAATATTTCTCCCATCTGATTCAATTTCAGCAAAGCAAATTTAAGTAGATGCAGGTGAAAGAATTGAGAACCGAGAGTTACCTGACTTGTGTTCCTCAGTAACAAACAAACAAACTGAAATATGTTTAACAGAAGAGGGGGAGAAGCCCACTTACACATATTCTGAGTCAAGTCGAGCTTTTCTGGGGGCAGGATGAGGAAACAAGGTGACTGAGTATTTCTCCAGTACTCATCACTGCGGCTTCTGCAGCACTTTACACATAACATCTTACTTAATTCCTTAGAATGACCCCAAGGTGACCTTTGCCCTTGTGACCCCATTTTATGGCTGGAGAAACTGAGAGTCAGGAAGATGAGGGAATTTCACCTACATCACATAACTAGTCATCTGTAGACTGGGGGTCAAATCTGGGCAGTTCCAGCTCCAAAGTCTATATCCCTAACCAGTGCACTGCCTGGCCTCTCTAGAGAGGTAGATCCAGACAGGGTCAGGGAGCCCCTTTGTGGTATCATCTCCCCCTCACCATGCCTGCCCCTCTGTGTCATTACTTGAGCTCTTTCCTCTATGGAGAATTCCTTTCCTACCCAACCCCGCCACCCCTACCCCACTCCCCTGCCCCACAGCTCCGGCTATGAAAACTCTGCCAGTCCCTCTCGGCCCAGATCATGCCCCACCTCCTGAAGCTTCTTCAGCTATGTGCTGCGCAGCATCCCTCCCTCCGCTGAATTCCCACAGTTGTTCACTATTGATGCTACGTAAATGCACACATCAAATACTTAATGAACACTTACTATGCACCAGGTCCTACACTAAGCATTTTACACACATTATCTCTACATCAACTCTATCTCAAGTTACTATTATCTTTCCTATTTCATAACTGAGGAAAACACCATCCAGAGAGGTTAAGTATGATGGGGCCCACTCTTTCACTCCCTTCCAGACTCCAGGCTGGAGAAAGGAGCGTCCACAGTGACACAGGTCACCAATGCAGCTGGCTGGCCAGAGGTGCTGCAGCACAGTAAGTTTTCACATCAGTCTCGATTTCCAAAGCTTTTTCCTGGCCCCTTGGTACTGCAAACTTTCCTCCTGGATCTCCCTCCCACTATGTCTAGCTTCAGCCTTCAACCAACAGAAATGTGTTGAATGCCTGCTACATTCTAGGTACTGTTTCAGGTGCCCAGAAGGTTCTTTTTATTGGGAGAAAGACATGATAGATAGGTATAAAATAACATAGAGAGATACAAAGACCTATCACTAGCTTCTGTTTGTTTGTTCTGCTTAACATAAATTATCCAGAACTTGATAAGAGACATCTGAATCTTTCTACAATCCATTAGGACCCAAGCATTTTACAATTTTATTTATTATTTATTTTTATTTGTTTATTTATTTTTGAGATGGAGTCCTTCTTTGTTGCCCAGGCTAGAGTGCAGTGACATGATCTCAGCTCACTGAAACTTCCGCCTCCCGGGTTCAAGCGATTATCCTGCCTCAGCCTCTGGAGTAGCTGGGATTACAGGTGTGTACCACCACGCCTGGCTAATTTTTGTATTTTTAGTAGAGACGGGATTTTGCCATGTTGGCCAGGGTGGTCTCAAACTCCTGACCTCAAGAGATCCGCCTGCCTTGGCCTCCCAAAGTGTTGGGATTACAGGCATGAGCCACCACACCTGGCCATTTTACAATTTTATAAAACTGTTAAGGTGCAATAAATAATTTTCTGTCTAGTAGTGACAATAACTTCCAAGGTTGGAATTTTATTGCCCTGCGTGATATTAACCAGTGTTGATCTAATTTCATACTTCTATCTTAGCATTTATTTTTTCCCTGCTGACAGTAAAATCCCAGTTCCTCATATTTCTTTTTTGAACTTGGCTTGTCATTAATGAGTTAAATAAAATGAAGAGACATGTGAAAGCTGCAGCTACCAGGATAAAGTTGCTCTTGTCAGACCTGGATAAAATAGAGCCAGGAAGGCACAAAAAAGGAGGCGGGGTGGGTATGCTTTCCTGTCTGAGATGAGAACTGTTCCAAGGACCGTCTGAAAACCCCACAGGAAATCCCTCACGTCCTTCACGCATCTCTGGTTCTGCACAGCTTGCATGTTTCTCACGTGTGCACGTATTTCTATGACAAGGTTTATGACTAGACAGTCTTTAGGACCATGACAATTCAGATAAGATGCTCTCAAAGAACACCTGCTCAGGAACGGCATCTCCACCAACAAATTCATGCCGACTCAGGCATTGAGCCTCCGGTGCCCATGAATTCTGTTCCCACGCAGTGTACGTAAACTTCCCCCTTCTGCCAATAAAGCTGCTCTTTACCCTTCCCTCAGCAGATGTACCCAGGGCTTGCTACAATGCAACCTGGATTACAGTCCTCTTCTTTTTCTTTTAGAGATGGGGTTTTGCTATGTTGCTCAGGCAATCATAGCTCACCATAGCCTCAAACTCCTCAGCTTGACTCTCCTGCCTCAGCCTCCTCAGTAGCTAGGATTACAGGCATGCACCACTGTACCCAGTAATTTTTAAATATTTATTTTTGTAGAGACAGGGTCTTGCTATGTTGCCCAGGCTGGTCTGAAGTTCTTGGCCTCAGGCAATCTACCTTGGCATCTCAAAGTGCTGGGATTACAGGTGTGAGCTACTGTACCCAGACGTCTTTTCTAATCACTGAATAAATTCAACATATTTGGATGTATTTTTCTCTGATGTATTTTTTTAGGTTGACAAATGCATACTACAACCATATGGGAATTATGTTTTTAATGTTTTTAGTATCCTAATGGACAATCATATTCAGAGAATTAAAATGATTGATGTAATCATGAGTCAATGAGTTGGTCCCTCTAGAATGTGGTCAGGAAAGACTTTTCAGAGGAGGTGGGCATGTGAGCTAAAGGCCAAAAAAAAAAAAAAAAAAAAACTGGGCCTGCAAAAATGAGGATGAGTTTATTTCAGGTGGAGAGAACAGCTTAAGCAAAGGACTAAAACAGCTGGCATGTTCAGTGGTGTCCTGATAAATGCTTAGCAGCTGGCTGGGTGAGGGGAGCCCTGATCTGTGGTGTTTGCCCATTTCTGTGGTATAAATACTCCTAGGATTTTGAGTGATGATGCAAGGTCACTGAGTTTGGAGTTGGAAAGCAGTGAAAATAAGCCAATCTGAGCTAGTTCCAGCAAACCTCTTGGCCTGTTCCAAGAAAAGAAATAAGGCCAGAAGAGCAGAGAAGACAAAGGAGACAGTTGCAGGAGATGAGGTCAAAGAAGCTCGCAGGAGGCAGATCTTGGAAGGAGTTTAGACTGCATTCCATTTATAACAGGAAGCCATGTGGAAGGTGTTAAAGCACACAGTGATGCTCCCACTTCCTTTCTACCTTCTTGGTGTTTTTCTCAAAAGGAAACAAAAGCAGAATGAGGAGTAGCACAAATTCCTCTCCTCGTCTTATGCATCAGCAATGAACATGTCCTTGGCATCTCACCTCCTACCTCCTGAGGCATAGCAACAAACACCATGGCACATCATTTTCCAGTTTTTCTCAATAGTGAGCGCTCAGTTGTTTTTGAGAGGAGGTAAGTAAATTCATTCTCTTAAGACTATACAGAAAAGTCACTGTTAAGTAAAATTGTTTTAAAATGGCTTTTACTGTTTCAAACTGTTAAAAATGGTCACAGAGGTAGTTTAATGCCTTTTAAAGGGCAATTGCTGTCAGCCACAGCTGGTTGACTGCCTGCGCACTGAAGCTGCTGGAAGAGAAAGACGGCAGCCATTGTGATAATAACATGCTGCCAAGAGCTGTGACTTCGTTCATCTCAGGCCCAGAGCTGAGGGTGCACACTGGGAAAGGGAGACCTGTTGCCAAAGCTGTTGGGGAGCTTCTTGCCTCTGTGGCTTATCCCATTTGATCTGGTGGGTTACTGGCTTAGGCACTGGGGACCTAAGGAATAGTTATAACCTTTCTTTTGAGTTTCACTCTAAATTGGGCACTAGAGCTGCGGTCACAGAAAATGCCCTTTCCAGTTTGCCTCGTACTTTCTTCTCCCAACTGTGATCTCCTCAAGAGAAATGTTAAAGAAAAAGTTAGTCAGTGCTATTTGTAACGCATGCATGGTAAGTAAGACTTTATTCAGGACCATTGAAATAAGTATGGGAGCGGGGAGCTTGGGCTCAACTCCGAATATTGCATGAGCAAGTGAGAATTTATGGACAAGGAGCAGCATAAGGGTCAGCGGATGGAAAATTACATCAGGGGTGAGGGAGGTTCTGGGTAAACTGACCTAATAGGCTCTTACTGAGGCATGGTGGGGGTGATCCTACATCACCTGGGGGATGGCGGGGGATGAGAAGCCTGATCAGATATCAAGGGTGATCAGATATTGACGGTGGCGGGTGCTACCCTGACTTGGCAGTGTTCTTTGCTAAAACTAGATCTTACAAGGTGGTGCATGAGTGAGCCCAGCAGAATATTCAGAAGCCTGACTAAACTGGCACAGCAAAGAATCTTTGCCAGAGGAGCCACATATGATTTATTCCCATACCTCCCACAGTGCCCAGTGAGTGCTTGGTCAATAATGAATTTTCATTAAATGCCCATCCACCAGCAAGCAAATTTCACTGGATATTCCATATGTGCCTGGCACTAGATAATTGCCAGGGACTTAGAGATAAACAAGATACCACACTACCATCAAATGGAAAGAAACAGTCAGAAGACAGAGAAAGGAGGGGACATACAGAGAGAAACAGAGGCAGAGAGAGATCGAGATAAAGAAAATAATACACCCTAAGAGTTCTACAAAAGATCTAACAGGGTTAACAGGTTTATAAAGAGATCAACAATCAGAGAAAGAAAGCCAACGAGATCTACAGAAACAGTGGGTGCTGAAATTATCAGTTAATTAGAAGGTTATGGCCATGGCAAGGAAACAGCAATGGTGCTCTAAATTGTTCCAGGTAACATTGTCTTCACTGTGCCTAATAGTATAGAAATTCAGCAGGGCTGGGTGTGGTGGCTCACACCTGTAATCCCAGCACTTTGGGAGGCTTAGGCGGGCAGATCACAAGGTCAAGAGATGGAGACCATCCCGGCCAACATGGTGAAACCCCGTCTCTACTAAATACACAAAAATTAGCTGGGCATGGTGGTGCGCACCTGTAGTCCCAGCTACTCAGGAGGCTGAGGCAGGAGAATCACTTGAACCCGGGAGGTGGAGGTTGCAGTGAGCCGAGATCGCGCCACTGCACTCCAGCCTGGTGACACAGCAAGACTCCATCTCCAAAAAAAAAAAAAAAAAAAAAGTCAGAAATTCAGTAGCCTAAATCACGTGTGGGAGCAATCCCAGAATGGTTTTCTGATGAGCATTCAAGCCCTGCTTGCACTGCCAGGCAGGATCAGGGTGGCTGTCATCCTGTACAGACTCTGAGGACCCAAAGTGCCATCAGCCCCCATGTGATGTAAGTAGGGATGTAGGGGGGTCAGGTGCTAAATGGAGTCCTCGCTTAAGTATGTCTCACAGTGGAGTGGGTCCCCATGGCAGTCATTGCTCCAGCTCTTGAATTTATCTTTGGAAGGGCCAAATAATGGCTGCAGAACCCAATAATTGGTTTCCTGACTTATGGAATAAAAGCTATCACAACAGGAATAACCAAATGGAAGCCTCTGAAGGTACCCCTTATCCTTTAATCCTGACCCAAAGAATAAATCAAACACACCACACCCTAAGGAGAGTGAAGACAGGTGCCACTCCCAAAGACATAAAGGATGCAGGAGCAATGGTCTCCATTTAACTCACAAGTCTAACCTCTTCAAAAACAAGATAGGCCATAGAAGACAACAGCAAACTTCTATACATTTGAGCAAGTAGTACCCCTACTCACAGTTATGCTGGGTGTGTGTTTTTACTAGAACATATGAATGCATACACATGTGGAATGCAGCTACTGATTTGGCAAATGCATTGTTTTAACACCCACCATGAAAGAGATTCAGAAACAGTTAGCATTCTTATGGATGGACAACAGTAGACATTTACAGGCAGGGCAGTGTTAACTCTGCTCTCCATTACCATATAACCAGAAGGGACAGTCCAAAGAATATCACACTAGTGCAGTATGTTGATGACATCATGTTAATCAGACCTATGAACAAGAAGAAGAGCAAATATTCTAGATGTGTCATTAAGAAACACGCTAGAAGGTGGGAGAGCAACCAGAAAACCTTAGGGTCCTGCCATTTTGCTGAAGCTGACTTTTGGGTCCAGTGGTCTGGGGTTTTCTCAAACATCACTTAAAAAGTAAAGGCCAAGTTATTGCTTAGCGGTAGCACCCTCTACCATTAAGAACAAAGCACATTGCTTGGAGGTCTCTACACGTTTTGGAGAAACACAAACCATGTTTGGTAATACTCTGACCCATTTATTAAGTGACATGGAAACTACTATTTTTGAGTGGGCCCAGAGCAGTAAAGGCTCTGCAGAAGGTTTAGACTGCAGTGGAAATAGCTCTGCTTGGACTTTAACCTGGAAGAATCTATGGGACCAACGGTATTTGTGTTAGGAAGAGTGTGCAGTAGACAAGTTGCAGTGCAGACCCTTGTAGTTCCAGAAAAAGGCTGGGCCATCCACAGCAGAGAACTATGGGCCACTCAAAGAGAGTTCCTGACATCCTGCTGGGCCCTGGAGGAATGAGTGTCTGACCATGGGACATCAAGAGCTTCAGGGAAGAGCTATGTAGATGGACACATGAGGGTGGGCATGGAGTGTGAGGATCTTAGTGTTATAAGTTAACCCTCACTAGAAAGCATCCACTGCTGAGACAACAAGGAATCAAGTGGATAGAATTATCCAGCCAGTAGACATCAGCCAGCCTCTGGCCCTGGCTACTGCCGCTCTTGTGAAGTGGGTTCATGAGTGGCACAGTAGTGGAGGCAGATATGGTGGCAAAGATTGTGGCTAACATGACCCAACATCATGGGCTCCCTCTCCCCAAGGCTGATCCAGCCACAGCTACTGATGGGTGTCTAACTACAGCCACAGAAGATGGGTGTCTCACTAACCAGTCACTTGCAGGCAAGTTGATTACACTGAATCTCTTCTACCCTGAAGGGACTGTGAGTCATCTTGACTAGAAATGGCATATATCTATAAATATGGGTTTGTCTTTTCTGTCCACAGGCCCTCAGCCAGTCCTGCAATCCTAGGGCTCCTAGAGTATCTGTAGATCTACTCTATGCATTCTGTGACATAGGATTCCACATAGCATCACCTCAGACCAAAGGGTCCACTTTACAGCAAGACAAACATAGCGGTGAGCACACAGCCATGGCATCCACTGGTCCTACCATGTGCCACACCACCCAGGAACTGCTGGGGGATAAGCAATGGGATAGCCTATTGAAGACACAGCTGAAGAACCAGCTTAGAGATGACACTCTGCAAAGAGAGTAGCGCCCTTTAAAATGTGGTATACACTTTGAACAAAGGGCTGTTATATGATGCTTGGTCCCCAAGAGACAGAATGCTTGGGTCAGGGGAGTGGAGGCAAGCCACCAAAACCAATGGAAGTGACAGCCTCACCAAGAGACAGGGAGATTCTGAAAGCCTGATGAAGAAGGTGGGTGATGAGTATGACGCATGGCTTCAGGAGTGGCAACAGTGGAGGGCTATGGTTTGTCCCTAGTTCTCTTCTTGTGAATTTCTCCAGAAATGGTGATCAACCAGAAGCCTGGAGAAGCTGTGCGCCAAGGAGGAGAACTTGAAATATATATACCCTAGTGATTCTGATCTCCAAGGATAAAGTTAAAATTCCCACGAACATTTTAAAAGTAAAAATTCAGGTTACCTTAAAAATAATAAAAATCTGACTGCCATCAAACTGCTCATTTGCAACATGGTATTCTGGAAATAATAAAACTTTGCCTTCAAACTTTTTAGGGAAAATTATTTTTACTGATTGATTGATTGAGACAGGGTCTCCCTCTGTGGCCCAGGCTGGCATGCAGTGGTGCAATCACAGCTCATTGCAGCCTTTACCTCTCAGGTTCAAGCAGCCCTCCCACCTCAGCCTCTTGAGTAGCTGGGACCACAGGTGCACAGCACTACACCTGGCTCATTTTTTTTTTTTTTTAGAGAGATGAGAATCTCTGTGTTGCCCAGGCTCATCTCAAACTTGGGTTTAAGCAATCCGTCCTCCTCAGCCTCCTAAAGTACTGAGATTATAGGAATGAGCTACTGTGTCTGGCTGGGAAATTATTTTTAGCCCAGAATTCTATATCCAATATGAAGAATAAGGTTAAAAATGAACACCTTAAACTCATAAAAATTATCATAAATTCACCTTCTGTGGGAAAATAAATTACTGGAGGATGTTCTCTGCCTCTCAGGGTCTAGGGCCTCAGCAAAAGCAGCAGGAAAAGGCTGGCATCATTGGGACAGCCTCGAAGATCTCGAAGAGAAGTCCTCTAGTTCAGGCACAAGAAGAGGAAAAGGGGTCTCCTGTTAATACAAGTTGTGGGTGGCAGCCAGAACCCACAGCACTGAAACTTGAAGAAAGAAGAGCCTTCCTCTTCAGTGAAAAGAGCTACAGTCCAAAGGTGGTGAGGCAAGTTCCTGTTGATTTTTCCTCTCTGCCCCCCACCCTCTCCAGATACACATTGGTTGGCCTTGGATATAGACACAGTCCCAGAAAGAAAGTGGGAAAGCAAAGTAAATAAAACTCCAGGTTTCTGGCTAGAGGACTGAAAAAGGAGAGTCCCAGGGAACCATAAAGTACCAAGACTGCGGAAAAGGAGGAGCTGGGGAAACAATACCATTAAGGTATTTATGAACTCCTGAAATCAACCTCAAGTTTAGCATTCAGGTTCTGATTCAAAGCAGCCAGAACTAAACTAAGATACCATGACCCATGTCCCAGATTGACCACCAGAGGGTACACATGTAGGACAAATTCAAATAGGACTGCAAAGGCTGTTAAAATTAAACTAATATAGAGACTTTATCCCAGAGAACGCCACTCAGAATTTACAATCTAAGCCCAATCAGGTCAACGGCTGCTAAAATAAAAACATCAATATTCTCCACAGAGTATAAATAAGACCCAGTCCTATATTATACAATATTGAAAATGTCCAGAATATAATCCCAAATTACATGGCACATGAAGAACCAAGGAAATTACAAATTGCATGAGAAAAGACAATCAACAGATGACAACAGTGAGATGTTGGAACTCACCCAACAGTAAATCTTCCCAATTGATGTTAAATTTATCTGACAAAGGCTTTGATAATGATCCCACTAGTAAGGGTAAACATATTTATTTTTAATTTTTTGAGACAGAGTCTGGCTCTGTTGCCCAGACTGGAGTGGAGTGTGTGATCTCTGCTCACAGCAACCTCTGCCTTCTGGGCTCAAGTCAATCCTCTCACTTCAGCCTCCTGAGTAGCTGGGACTATAGACAGACACAACCATGCCCAGTTAACTTTGATTCTATCTATCTATCTATCTATCTATCTATCTATCTATCTATCTAGTAGAAATAGGGTTTCACCACATTGCCTGGGTTAGTCATAAACTCCTGGGCTCAGGCAATCCACTTGCCTAGGCCTTCCAAAGTGCATGGAATAAAGGCATGAGCCACAGCACCTGGCCTAAGCATCTTTAAAATGAATCAGGTAATAGAAAGTCTCAGTCCAAAATAGAACCAAACATACACAAATGTATATACAATACACAAAAGAATCAAATATAAAATTCAGAACTAAAACATACAATGAATAAAATTTTAAAACTCATTAGGTATACTCAATAGCATAATTCAGATGACAGTGAAAAGTTCACTGGAACTTGTGGATAGATCAATAGAAATATTCAACCTTAAAAACTAAGAAAAAAGATTGATTAGAAATTAATCTGGGCTGGGCGCGATGGCTCATGCCTATAATCCCAGCACTTTGGTAGGCTGAGACAGGAGGATCACTTGAGTTCAGGAGTTTGAGACCAGACTGGCCAACATGGTGAAACACCGTCTCCACTAAAAACACAAAAATTAGCTGGGTGTGGTGGCGGGGGCCTGTAATCCCAGCTACTTAGGAGGCTGAGGAATGAGAATCGCTTGAACCTGGAAGGCAGAGGTTGTAGTGAGCCGAGATTGTGCCACTGCATTCCAGCCTGGACAAGAGTGAGACTCTGTCTCAAAACAAAACAAAACAAAAAAATTAGTCTGTGGGATAAAATAGAAATGTCTAGCCTTTGTTTCATCTGAGTCCTAGAAAGAAATAATACTGCAGTGGAGACATAATATTTAAAGAAATAATGTATATAAACTCTTAAAGTTTTGGGGAAAAAATACACCTACAGATTCAAGAAGCTCAGAAAATTCCAAACAGTAAAAACACAAATAAATCAATGCAAAGACATATAACAATCAAACTTTGAAAATAAAGACGAAGAAAAAATCTTTTTTTTTTTTTTTTTTTTATTATACTTTAAGTTCTAGGGTACATGTGCATAACGTGCAGGTTTGTTACATATGTATACTTGTGCCATGTTGGTGTGCTGCACCCATCAACTCGTCAGCACCCATCAATTCATTATTTATATCATGTATACCTCCCCAGTGCAATCCCTCCCCCCTCCTCCCTCCCCATGATAGGCCCCAGTGTGTGATGTTCCCCTTCCCGAGTCCAAGTGAGCTCATTGTTCAGTTCCCACCTATGAGTGAGAACATGCGGTGTTTGGTTTTCTCTTCTTGTGATA
>NC_045454.1:28633113-28680406 GCF_002776525.5 Piliocolobus tephrosceles | reverse complement strand
GTTTTCAAAGGGAATTTTTCCAGTTTTTGCCCATTCAGTATGATATTAGCTGTGGGTTTGTCATAAATAGCTCTTATTATTTTGAGGTACGTTCCATCAATACCGAATTTGTTGAGCGTTTTTAGCATGAAGGGCTGTTGAATTTTGTCAAAAGCCTTTTCTGCATCTATTGAGATAATCATGTGGTTCTTGTCTTTGGTTCTGTTGATATGCTGGATTACGTTGATTGATTTGCGAATGTTGAACCAGCCTTGCATCCCAGGGATGAAGCCCACTTGATCATGGTGGATAAGCTTTTTGATGTGCTGCTGAATCCGGTTTGCCAGTATTTTATTGAGGATTTTTGCATCGATGTTCATCAGGGATATTGGTCTAAAATTCTCTTTTTTTGTTGTGTCTCTGCCAGGCTTTGGTATCAGGATGATGTTGGCCTCATAAAATGAGTTAGGGAGGATTCCCTCTTTTTCTATTGATTGGAATAGTTTCAGAAAGAATGGTACCAGCTCCTCCTTGTACCTCTGGTAGAATTCAGCTGTGAATCCATCTGGTCCTGGGCTTTTTTTGGTGGGTAGGCTATTAATTGTTGCCTCAATTTCGGAGCCTGCTATTGGTCTATTCAGGGATTCAACTTCTTCCTGGTTTAGTCTTGGGAGAGTGTAAGTGTCCAGGAAATTATCCATTTCTTCTAGATTTTCTAGTTGATTTGCGTAGAGGTGTTTATAGTATTCTCTGATGGCAGTTTGTATTTCTGTGGGGTCGGTGGTGATATCCCCTTTATCATTTTTTATTGCGTCTATTTGATTCCTCTCTCTTTTCTTCTTTATTAGTCTTGCTAGCGGTCTGTCAATTTTGTTGATCTTTTCAGAAAACCAACTCCTGGATTCATTGATTTTTTGGAGGGTTTTTTGTGTCTCTATCTCCTTCAGTTCTGCTCTGATCTTAGTTATTTCTTGCCTTCTGCTAGCTTTTGAATGTGTTTGCTCTTGCCTCTCTAGTTCTTTTAATTGTGATGTTAGAGTGTCAATTTTAGATCTTTCCTGCTTTCTCTTGTGGGCACTTAGTGCTATAAATTTCCCTCTACACACTGCTTTAAATGTGTCCCAGAGATTCTGGTATGTTGTATCTTTGTTCTCATTGGATTCAAAGAACATCTTTATTTCTGCTTTCATTTCGTTATGTACCCAGTAGTCATTCAGGAGCAGGTTGTTCAGTTTCCATGTAGTTGAGCGGTTTTGATTGAATTTCTTAGTCCTGAGTTCTAGTTTGATTGCACTGTGGTCAGAGAGACAGTTTGTTATAATTTCTGTTCTTTTACATTTGCTGAGGAGTGCTTTACTTCCAATTATGTGGTCAATTTTGGAATAAGTGTGATGTGGTGCTGAGAAGAATGTATATTCTGTTGACTTGGGGTGGAGAGTTCTATAGATGTCTATTAGGTCCGCTTGGTGCAGAGATGAGTTCAATTCCTGGATATCCTTGTTAACTTTCTGTCTCGTTGATCTGTCTAATGTTGACAGTGGAGTGTTGAAGTCTCCCATTATTATTGTATGGGAGTCTAAGTCTCTTTGTAAGTCTCTAAGGACTTGCTTTATGAATCTGGGTGCTCCTGTATTGGGTGCATATATATTTAGGATAGTTAGCTCTTCCTGTTGAATTGATCCCTTTACCATTATGTAATGGCCTTCTTTGTCTCTGTTGATCTTTGATGGTTTAAAGTCTGTTTTATCAGAGACTAGGATTGCAACCCCTGCTTTTTTTTGTTCTCCATTTGCTTGGTAGATCTTCCTCCATCCCTTTATTTTGAGCCTATGTATGTCTCTGCATGTGAGATGGGTCTCCTGAATACAGCAGACTGATGGGTCTTGACTCTTTATCCAGTTTGCCAGTCTGTGTCTTTTAATTGGAGCATTTAGTCCATTATCATTTAAGGTTAATATTGTTATGTGTGAACTTGATCCTGCCATTATGATATTAACTGGTTATTTTGCTCATTAGTTGATGCAGTTTCTTCCTAGGCTCGATGGTCTTTACATTTTGGCATGTTTTTGCAATGGCTGGTACCGGTTGTTCCTTTCCATGTTTAGGGCTTCCTCCAGGGTCTCTTGTAAGGCAGGCCTGGTGGTGACAAAATCTCTAAGCATTTGCTTATCTGTAAAGAATTTTATTTCTCCTTCACTTATGAAACTTAGTTTGGCTGGATATGAAATTCTGGGTTTAAAATTCTTTTCTTTAAGAACGTTGAATATTGGCCTCCACTCTCTTCTGGCTTGTAGAGTTTCTGCCGAGAGATCTGCTGTCAGTCTGATGGGCTTCCCTTTGTGGGTGACCCGACCTTTCTCTCTGGCTGCCCTTAAGATTTTTTCCTTCATTTCAACTTTGGTGAATCTGGCAATTATGTGTCTTGGAGTTGCTCTTCTGGAGGAGTATCTTTGTGGCGTTCTCTGTATTTCCTGAATTTGAATGTTGGCCTGCCCTGCTAGGTTGGGGAAGTTCTCCTGGATGATATCCTGTAGAGTGTTTTCCAATTTGGTTCCATTTTCCCCATCACTTTCAGGCACCCCAATCCGACGTAGATTTGGTCTTTTGACATAATCCCATACTTCTTGCAGGCTTTGTTCATTTCTCTTTCTTCTTTTTTCTTTTGGTTTCTCTTCTCGCTTCATTTCATTCATTTGATCCTCCATCGCTGATACTCTTTCTTCCAGTTGATCGAGTCGGTTACTGAAGCTTGTGCATTTGTCACGTATTTCTCGTGTCATGGTTTTCATCTCTGTCATTTCGTTTATGACCTTCTCTGCATTAATTAGTCTAGCTGTCAATTCTTCCACTCTTTTTTCAAGATTTTTAGTTTCTTTGCGCTGGGTACGTAATTCCTCCTTTAGCTCTGAGAGGTTTGATGGACTGAAGCCTTCTTCTCTCATCTCATCAAAATCATTCTCTGACCAGCTTTGATCCGTTGCTGGCGATGGGCTGTGCTCCTTTGCAGGGGGAGATGCGCTCTTATTTTTTGAATTTCCAGCTTTTCTGCCCTGCTTTTTCCCCATCTTTGTGGTTTTATCTGTCTCTGGTCTTTGATGATGGTGACGTACTGATGGGGTTTTGGTATAGGTGTCCTTCCTGTTTGATAGTTTTCCTTCTGACAGTCAGGACCCTCAGCTATAGGTCTGTTGGAGATTGCTTCAGGTCCACTCCAGACCCTATTTGCCTGGGTATCAGCAGCAGAGGTTGCAGAAGATAGAATATTGCTGAACAGCGAGTGCACCTGTCTGATTCTTGCTTTGGAAGCTTCCTCTCAGGGGTGTACTCCACCCTGTGAGGTGTGGGGTGTCAGACTGCCCCTAGTGGGGGATGTCTCCCAGTTAGGCTACTCAGGGGTCAGGGACCCACTTGAGCAGGCAGACTGCCCCTTCTCAGATCTCAACCTCCCTGTTGGGAGATCCACTGCTCTCTTCAAAGCTGTCAGACAGAGTCGTTCGCGTCTGCACAGGCCTCTGCTCCTTTAGCTGAGCCCTGTCCCCAGAGGCGGAGTCTACAGAGACAGGCAGGTTTCCTTGAGCTGCTGTGAGCTCCACCCAGTTCGAGCTTCCCAACGGCTATATTTACCTACTTAAGCCTCAGCGATGGCGGGCGCCCCTCCCCCAGCCTTGCGGTTAGATTGCCGCAGACTGCTGTGTTAGCAAGGAGGGAGGCTCCGTGGGCGTGGGACCCTCCCGGCCAGGTGTGGGATATATTCTCTGGTGTGCCGGTGTTACAGCGCAGTATTGGGGTGGGAGTTACCCGATTTTCCAGGTGTTGTGTGTCTCAGTTCCCCCGGCTAGGAAAAGGGACTCCCTTCCCCCTCGCGCTTCCCAGGTGAGGCGATGCCTCGCCCTGCTTCAGCTCTCTCTGGTCAGGCTGCAGCAGCTGACCCGCACGGATTGTCCGGCACTCCCGAGTGAGATGACCCCAGTACCTCAGTTGAAAATGCAAAAATCACCAGTCTTCTGTGTCGCTCGTGCTGGGAGATGGAGACTGGAGCTGTTCCTATTCGGACATCAGAAAAAATCTTAAAAGCAGCCAGACAAAAAAGGATGCATTGCTTAAAAAAGGAAAGCAGCACACAAGACAGTGGAATTCTCATCAGAAATTTTTGATTCCAAAATAAAAAAAAAAAATCTGTCAACTAAGAATTCTAGGTCCATCAAAAACACTCTTCAGAAATCTACATCAAAACTACAATAAGAAAGCACTTCTCATCAACTAGCATGGCTATAATAAAAAAGGTGGCGAGCAGGTGAAGAAATTGAAACCCTTACACATTGCTCATAGGAATATAAAATGATGCAGGTGCTTTGGAAAACAGTTGGCAGCTCCTAAAAAAATTAAATGTAGAGTTCAATATGCCCCAACAATTCTACTTCTAGGTATAGACTCAAGATAATTGAAAATACATATTCACACAAAAACTTGCACATGAATACTCATAGCAGCATTATTCATAATAGCCAAAAGGCAGAAACACTCCAACTATCAATCAACTGATGAGTAGATAAATATAATGTTATATCCATACAGTGAAATGTTATTCTGCCATAAAAAATACTTAAGTTCTGATACATGCTAATATAGATAAAACTCAAAGAAATTGTGCAAAGTGAAAGAAGCCAGAAAGAAACGGCCACATATTCTATGATTTCAATTACAGGTAATGTCCAGAATAGACACATTCATAGAGACAGAAAGATTATTGGTGGCTAGCAGGCTAGGTAGAAAAGAAGAATGAACTGCTAATGTATACAGGGCTTTTAGGGGTGGTGGTGGTGATATAAAGGTTCTAGCTTTAGATAATGGTGATAGTTGCACAACTTTGAGAATATGCAAAAAAAAAAAAAAAAAAACAAATTGTGTACTTTAAAAGGTAAATTTTATGGTATGTGAAGTATGTTTCCAAAGAAAAGGAGAAAAAGAAGTTCTCATTTGAAGTAAAACCAAGAGAATTCATTGTCAGTGGACCTGCTCTAAGAGAATTGCTAAAGTAGTTCACCAAACACAAAGGAAATGGTACCAGAAAGAAACTCTAGAGCAGAAATTTTAAAAAAGCAAAAGAAATTTAAAATATATGAAAAAATTGAGTAAACTATTCTTCTGTTGAATTCTTTAAAATATGTTATATGCTTCAAGGTAAAACAATGTTTTTAAATGAAGTTTCAAAGTATGTAGATGTAATATGTAATAAACATATAAGAAATTACAACATAAAGAGGGAAGAAGAAACCTATAGATAGGTAAGATTTCAAAACACATGATATAGTAAAATACTGATTCTGTGTAGATAGTGAAAATTTAAATGAAAATATTGTAATTCGTAGGGCTACCACTTTTTTTTAATTTCAAAAAAGTACATATACAATGAGATATATTCAAAAACACAATATATAGAATTGAATTAAAAAGTATTAAATAAGCCAGGCACAGTGGCTCAAACCTGTAATCCCAGCACTTTGGAAGGTGGAGGCGGGCTGAGGCCAGGAGTTCAAGACCAGCCTGGCCAACATGGTGAAACCCCGTCTCTACTAAAAATACAAAAATTAGCCGGTCGTGGTGGCACATGCCTATAATCCCAGCTCCTCAGGAGGATGAGGCAAGAGAATCACTGGAGCCCGGGAGACGGAGATTGCAGTGAGCCAAGATTGCACCACTGCACTCCAGTCTGGCTGACAGAGCAAGACTCTGCATTAAAAAAACAAACAAACAAACAAAAAAAAAAACAAAAAAACTATTAAATAACCCAAAAGAAGGCAGGAATGGGAACACACAGGGATGATAAACAGAAGAACAAAGAGATACAAATAATAAAATGATAGAACTACATTCAAACATATCAATAATTACATTAAAGGTAAATGATCTAAATGCATCAAATAAAAGAGATTGTCAGAATAAATTTTAAAAAACACATAACACAATTACATACTGTCTATAAAAATTCTGCTTCAAGCATAATGATATCAGTACATTAAAAGTAAAATTATGAGAAAAGATACAAAATGCAAACACTAACCAAAAGAAAGCTCAAGTGGTTATATTAATATCAGACAAAGTAGACTTCAGAGCAAACACATTTAGCAGAATATCGTATGAAAATCAAAGAGTTTACTTGTAAGAATTACATAAAAACCCTAAAGGTATATGAAGCTAACAACAAAGCTTCAAAATATATAAACTGAAAATTAATTTTTGGACAAATCAGACTACATCAAAATTAAAAACTTTAACTCCGAAACAATACTGCTAAGATAATAAAACGAAAGGCTACAGATTGGGAGAAAATATGTGCAAATCACATATCCAACATAAGACTTGCACTCAGAATCTCAAAGGAAATGTTAAAATTCAACAGTAAGTCAGCAAACAACCAAATTAAAACATGGGCAAAAGAGCTGAACAGACACTTTACCAAACGGTATTTAAGGAGAGCAAATGAGTACATGAAAAGATACTTAACATCATTAGTCGTTATGAAAATGCAAATTAAAACCTTGGTGAAATGCAATTAAACACGTAAATAAAAATAACGACAATGTCAAGTGAGAGTGAACATGCAGAACAGTTGGAACTGTAAACATTGCTGTGGGAACGCGAAATGGTTCAGCCACTCTGGGAAACAGTTAGTGTGTTTCTTATTAAACACACACTTACCATATGACAGACACGTCAGTCCTACTCCTGAGTACTTAGAGAAATAGAAATTTATGTTCAAACTAAAACTGGTACAGGAATGTTGATAGAGGCTCTATTTATAATTGCCCACTGGAAACAACCCAGGTGTTGTTCAAGGGATGGAGGGTTACATAAATGAGTCAAAGATGGCCTCTGTGTTTTGGCCCCTATGTTGTTTATTTCTTTACTGTAGGTTGAGACCAGTTAGCTCAAAATCCTGCCCAAACCAAACTCAAATTTGTACATGCCCAATTATTTATAAAATTGTCTGAACAAGCAAATTTTTAGCTATTTAGAGCTTTCCTGCTTTGCATACTCCAAGAAATCTCACCCAACAGCTGTTACCTATTGATAAATAGGGCCTTGCAGTTATAAAACCCAAAATTCCTGCTGCCCTTGGTTTGCCTGACCCAAGACTCCCTGCTGTACTGCTGTGAGACATCCCTGAGACATATACATAAGCCCCATCTTCAACCCTCCCTCCAGAGTTCTCTTGCCTTATTCCCTTTCTCATTGGTGGTCTCATTAGACTGTCTCATGCAACCCTGTCTTAGTGCCACTCAATAAAGTTGTGTGTTACTGCCTCTCATTGTCATATGTTTTTCCTAGCTCAGCACCCAAATCCCTAAAACCCTTACACGAATAGATAAGCAAACTTTAGTACATCCATACAATGAAACACTACTTAACACTAAAAAGCAACAAACTATTGATACATGTAACAATTTGAATGCCCAGTAAAAGAAGCCAGAATCAAAGTTGATATTACAGATTTCATTTATATAACAGTTTCCAAAAGACTACAGTGATAGAAAACAGATAACTGATTGTCAGGGATTGGGAATGGAGGTGAGTGTGACTCACAAAGGAACAGCATCAGGAAAGTTTTGGGGAGGATAGAACTAGTCTGAATTCTGACTATAGTGGTGTTTACACATGTGTTAATATGCACGCATCTGTATACCAATATACCAAAAGGGCCAATCATGCATATTAACAGCATACATGTGTTAATATGCATGCATCTGTATGCCAATACCAAAAGAGCCAATTCTACTGTATGCTCATTTAAAAAAAAAAATGATAACATTGACTGATTAAACCAGAAAGAATAGCATTGTATTATATCATTTATTATGTGGATAGATACAAAATATATGCAATGATAGCATAAAGGACCATAAGAGGAGAGTAGACTTTTACTGTTAGAAGGTGTCTGTATTGCATAAGTAGTGGCACAATATGCACTCTAAGTGGACTATGATAAGTATATGTATATATAAACACTTAGAAAAATCTCTAAAATATACAATGAAGTTAAGCTAAATAGCAATAGATAAATTAAGATGAAACACTAAAAATATCTGATTAATCCATATGACAGCAAGAAAGGAAGAACAAAGGCAAAAAATAGTTGGGATGACTAAAAAATAGCAATATGATAGATACACTTAAACCCAGCCATACCAATAATTACATTAAATGTAAATACAGTAAACACTCCTATTAAGATGCAGTAATAGTCACACTAGATATTAAAAGCAATATCCAACCATATGCTACCTATAAGAGGCATACTTTATATACAAAACTGCAGATTGTTTGAGAGTACTAAGATGCAAATAGATATTCCACACAAAGAGCAAGCCTGGAAAAACAACTATTTGTTTGAATAACATTATTAGCCAGTTTTACTAGGTTAACAATAAACACTGCATCCATACCCTATAAATATATGACTTGTTCATGTGCACATGAAACATATATTTAGACACAATATTCTGGGACACAAAATAAGTCTCAATGCTTTTAAATAATTGAGATCTTACATAGTATGTTCTCTGACCACAACAGAATTAAATTAGAAATCAATAAAAATAAGATACCTGGAATCATACAAAACATTTAGAAATTAAACAACTACTTCTACCATTGCATAGGTCAAAAAAAAAAAAATCTCAAAGGATATTGTCAAGAAACATGAAGGGACTGAGTTTGTATTCTGTTTGCAAGCTAACAAGTTTGCCTGCCACAGTTTCATAGATGGTGGCAGAGGACACAAAACTCCTGAGTCAAATGTAAAGAAATTAATTGTCCATAGCACAGCAAACGGCATGAGTTTCGTATTTACCCAGGTCCCTCTTACCCCTCCAGTCCAGGGGAGAGATGTGGAGCTGCCCAGATAAATGCTATACACACGGTAGTTTTGTATCACATTTAAAGAACCCTAAGCTTAGGAAATTCAGTAAGCAAACCTGTACAACATTTTCTCCAGAGGCAGATATTGTCTTTATTACATTAGGCAGCAAAACTCCTCTCTGCCCCAGAGAAGTGCTGTCTCTATTTTCTAATGATATTTGCTATTCAAATCCCCTTGAAATGTAGCCTAAAACTAAAGTTGCCAGTGCCTCTATGTGTAAGACAAACAAGAATTATCTCTAAATGGAAATAATAAAATATTTTGAAAGCTAAAAAGTTAGGCATATAAAAATCTGTGAGATGCAGGTAAAGCAGTTTTTTGAGGAAAATGTAGAGCTTTAAATGTTTAAAAGCAAAGTAGACTTTGAAACAATTATCTAAGCTTCTACTTTAAAAAGCTAGAGAAAGAAAACCAAAGTAAGCCCGAATAAGTAGAACACTTTTTAAATATTTTACCTGAAGTGATATATTTAGAAAAAAATAGTATGTTGAAGGAAGAAAACAATAAAAATAGGGTAAAAATCAATAAATAGAAAACAAGCAGTAAAGTCAATAAAATTAAAAGCTGGATCTTTTCAAAGATTAAAAAAATTGATAAACCCAAGTGAAACAAATAAAGAAAAAGAGAGAAAACACAAATACCAACATTGTCAGTGAAAGAAGGGGATATCACTAACACAACTTACCAAAACTAAAACAAAAGAGATAAAAAAATCGAATAGCCCAATATCTGTTAAGGAAGCTGAGTTCATTATCAAAACAATTTATCATAAAGAAAACTACAGGCCCACATTGTTTTATTAATGAACTCTATCAAGCATTTAAAGACAAAATAGTGCTAATCTTTCTTTCTTTTATTATACTTTAAGTTCTAGGGTACATGTGCACAACGTGCAGGTTTGTTACATATGTATACATGTGCCATGTTGGTGTGCTGCACCCATTAACTCGTCATTTACATTAGGTATATTTCCTAATGCTACCCCTCCCCCCCTACAATAGGACCTGGTGTGTGATGATCCCCTTCCTGTGTCCAAGTGATCTCATTGTTCAGTTCCCACCTATGAGTGAGAACATGCGGTATTTGGTTTTCTGTTCTTGAGATAGTTTGCTGAGAATGATGGTTTCCAGCTGCATCCATGTCCCTACAAAGGACACGAACTCACCCTTTTTACGGCTGCATAGTATTCCATGGTGTATATGTGCCACATTTTCTTAATCCAGTCTATCACTGATGGACATTTGGGTTGATTCCAATCTTTGCTATTGTGAATAATGCCACGATAAACATACATGTGCATGTGTCTTTACAGCAGCATGATTTGTAATCCTTTGGGGACCCAGTAATGGGATGGCTGGACACTTTTCAAAAGAAGACATTCATACAGCCAACAGACACATGAAAAAATGCTCATCATCACTCGCCATCAGAGAAATGCAAATCAAAACCACAATGAGATATCATCTCACACCAGTTAGAATGGCAATCATTAAAAAATCAGGAAACAACAGGTGCTGGAGAGGATGTGGACAAATAGGAACACTTTTACACTGTTTGTGGGACTGTAAACTAGTTCAACCATTGTGGAAGACAGTGTGGCAATTCCTCAAGGATCTACAACTAGAAATACCCTTTGACCCAGAAATAATGCTAATCTTAACCAAACACTTTGAAAAATAGTAAAGGAGGGAATATGTTATATGGATCAGCGTAAGTTTTGACATAAAACTTGACAAGGTAATTACAAAACAAAACAACAAAAAATACAGACCAATGGTCTCTCATGACTATAGTTTAAAAAGTCTTAAGAAAAATACTAGAAAATAAAATCTAGTGATATTTTAAAAAGTATAATGACCAACTGTGATTACTCCAGAAATACAAAATTGGTTTAACATTTAAAAATCAACCAATGTCAAAATTCAACACATTTTTTAAAAGCTTTCAGAAAACTGGGAACAGAATGTAACTTTCTTAGCCTTATAAAGAGTATCTGAGAAAAACCTACAGCTAAGTCATTTTTAAAGGCGAAACATTAAATATTGCCCCTTTAAGAATAAAAAAGTCATTTTCATGATATTGATTCTTCCTATCCATGAGCATGGTATGTTCTTCCATTTGTTAGTGTCCTCTTTTATTTCACTGAGCAGTGGTTTGTAGTTCTCCTTGAAGAGGTCCTTTACATCCCTTGTAAGTTGGATTCCTAGGTATTTTATCCTCTCTGAAGCAATTGTGAATGGAAGTTCATTCATGATTTGGCTTTCTGTTTGTCTGTTACTGGTGTATAAGAATGCTTGTGATTTTTGCACATTAATTTTGTATCCTGAGACTTTGCTGAAGCTGTTTATCAGCTTAAGGAGATTTTGGGCTGAGACGATGGGGTTTTCTAAATATACAATCATGTCATCTGCAAACAGGGACAATTTGACTTCTTCTTTTCCTAACTGGATACCCTTGATTTCTTTCTCTTGCCTGATTGCCCTAGCCAGAACTTCCAACACTATGTTGAATAGGAGTGGTGAGAGAGGGCATCCCTGTCTTGTGCCAGTTTTCAAAGGGAATTTTTCCAGTTTTTGCCCATTCAGTATGATATTGGCTGTGGGTTTGTCATAAATAGCTCTTATTATTTTGGGGTACGTTCCATCAATACCGAATTTATGGAGCGTTTTTAGCATGAAGGGCTGTTGAATTTTGTCAAAAGCCTTTTCTGCATCTATTGAGATAATCACGTGCTTCTTGTCTTTGGTTCTGTTTATATGCTGGATTACGTTTATTGATTTGCGAATGTTGAAACAGCCTTGCATCCCAGGGACGAAGCCCACTTGATCATGGTGGATAAGCTTTTTGATGTGCTGCTGAATCCGTTTTGCCAGTATTTTATTGAGGATTTTTGCATCGATGTTCATCAGGGATATTGGTCTAAAATTTTCTTTTTTTGTTGCGTCTCTGCCAGGCTTTGGTATCAGGATGATGTTGGCCTCATAAAATGAGTTAGGGAGTATTCACTTGGACTCGGGAAGGGGAACATCACACATCGGGGCCTATCATGGGGGGAGAAGGGGGAGGGATTGCATTGGGAGTTATACCTGATATAAATGACGAATTGATGGGTGCTGATGAGTTGATGGGTGCAGCACACCAACATGGCACAAGTATACATATGTAACAAACCTGCACGTTATGCACATGTACCCTAGAACTTAAAGTATAATAATAAAAAAAAAAATAAGTGAAGGAATGAAGAAAAGGCTTTCCTTGGAACCAGGATAAAGTTTTCAATCATGATTTACTGATAGAGTTGAAAAACCTATTTAGTATTATCTGCATGGATTTTACTTTTCCCTGGTTATCATTCATTCATTGAAGTGTTTCTTTAAGATCAAAGTGTTCAGGATTGTAATAAATATTTGGTTTTCCAAAAAAAAAAAAAAAAAAAAGAATAAAAATAAAAATGTCAAGATATCCACTCTCATTATTCTTATTCAACATTGTCTTGAAAATCCGATCTACTTCAATAAGGCAAATAAATAAAACAAAATGCATAAAAATGGAAAAGATCAAAGTAAAACTGTTTTTATTCATAGACTTGATTGTTTCCATAGAAAATTTAAATAACCTACACAAATATTTAGTATGATCACATGATACAAGGTCAATATAAAAAAATAAATTGTATTTCTATGTACTAGCAGCAAACAACTAAACATTAAATATTTAATTTATAATAACATCATAACATATAAATATATAGGAGTAAATTTAACAAAAGACATACAAGACCACTGAAAACTGAAAATATTGCTGAAAGTAAGAAAAATTTAAATAAAGAGATATAAAATAGTCATTGATTAGAAGACTCAGTATTTTATTTTATTTATTTTTTTGGGACAGAGTCTCACTCTGTTGCCCAGGTTGGAGTGCAGTGGCACTATCTCTACTCACTGCAACCTCTGCCTCCCAGGTTCAAGCAATTCTCCTGCCTCAGCCTCTGGAGTAGCTAGGATTACAGGCGCGTACCACCATGCTGGGCTAATTTTTCTATTTTTAGTACAGATGGGGTTTTGCCACGTTGGCCAGACTGGTCTCAAACTCCTGACCTCAGGTGATCTGTCCACCTCGGCCTCCCAAAGTGCTGGGATTACAAGCTTGAGCCACCACGTTGAGCCACCCCGCCCGGCCAGAAGACTCAATATTATGAATATGTCAGTTTCCTATAAATTGACCTACATAGCTCATACAATACAAATCAGAATTTCAACAAGAACTTTAATAGAAATTACAAGTTAAGCCTAAAATTTATATGGAAATAAAAAGAACCCAGAATCACCAGAACAACTTTTAATGAGGAGAAGAAGTTTGGAGGAGTCTCACTAACTGAATTCAAAATTTACCATAAAACATATAGTAAAAAATAAGACAATGTGATACTGGCCTAAGAATAGACAAATAGAGAACAGAAAAGAGGAGGGAATCCAGAAAGAGTTCTACACGTTTGATTCATTAGGTTTTCAACAAGCTGCCAAGGTAATTCAATAGGCAGGGAGCTGACGGCAGCCCTCCTTGGAGACCACCAGCCACAACTCTTCTGCAGCGAGCAGAGTGGGAGACACTCTGGTCTTGGAGGCCGGTGCATAAGTCCCTGGGGCTGCTTCCAGTTGGGAAGAGGAGACCAGTTCTAAGCCTTAGGTAGAAAAGCTCTCTCTGCCTTGCCTACTTCTCTAAGCTTGCTTTCCTCTGAAACAATATGTCTCCATCTTTGAGTGGTTACTGGGCCTGTGTCCATAAAGAGGGAAAAGACAAGCTCAGGCTACGTTTGGTAATAGAAGCCCTCCCAGCAGTCCTGCCTAGATCACCAGAGGATGACTTTCAGGTTGGGGCCAAAATCCTACTACAGAACTCACATTTGGGGTATCTTCCAAGCTCCCAAGAACCCATAGAGCAGGGGCTGTGCTGGAGCAGGGTTCTAGAATTTGGAGGTCCTAGGTCTCAGCCAGATGCTACTAGGACCTCAACATATCTGGGCTTCTGAAAATGGATGTGTTTGTAGGGTCTCTTTCTGTTCTGCAAGGTAGTTTGATGCAGTGAGATGGAATATGGCTGCACTGGGTTGGCGGGGGAGAGCAAAGGGAAGCCTGGCTTTCCTCCTCCTGACCCAGAGCAAAGGCTAGGGGCTGGGCCACTTCAAACACTGTGTGCACAGCAGCCTCCCTGGATCTCAGTCAGGGGTATTCTGCAACCTCCAGGGGACTCTGGCAATGTGCACAGATCATTCTAATTGTTACCATTGGGAAAATGCTACTGCATCTAGTGGGTAGGGGCCCAGGGACACTGCTTAACATCCTCTAGTACACAGCATGGTTCCTCACAACAAAGAATTGTTCGGTTCAAAATGCCAGTAGTGCCGACGTGGAGATGTGCCCTGAATAACCTTCGATTTCCCCTTTTGGAAAATGTGATACATGTATGTGACAGAATACTATTCAGACATAAAAAAGAATGAAATAACATCTTTTGCAGCTACTTGGATGGAAATGGGGGTTATTATCCTAAGTAACTCAGGAATGGAAAACCAAACCAAATCCTGCATGTCCTTACTTATAAGCGGGAGCTAAGCTATAGGTACACAAAGGCAGAAAGGGGTATGATGGACATGGGAGACTCAGAAGGGGGAGGGTGGGAGGGTGCAGGGATAAAAACCACCTATGGGGAGGGTGCAGGGATAAAAACCACCTACATTATTTGAGTGACAGTGCACTGAAAGAACAGACTTTACTGCTATACAACTTATCCATGTAACCATAAAACACCTGTACCCCTAAAAGCTATTGAAATAAACTTTAAAAAAGAAAAATGTTTTAAAAATTCCCCTTTTGCCCTTACATAGCTATAGGAAAGCTACTTAGAAGCGGAGGAAAGGACCCTACATTAGAAGTGTGTTTGCGCGTTTAGCTAAATGACCGAGAAGGCTCGTGAAGGCAGCCTGATTACTGCTTCATCTCCAGGCAAGGCTCTTTTGCTTGTTTCCATTTTACTACTCCCTCGGTCTTTGAACGTTGTTTCTGCTCTCCCATGACAGGTAGCACATGATTGCAGTAGGTTTTCATCTTTGTTTATTACCATTTCCCCTACACCCTCACCGATTTCCCTCCCCTATTAAAAGATCTGGTTTTCTGTGAGAAGCACAAGCCAGGCTAGGGCTGCATTAATAATTGATTTTCTACTTCTCTCTCAGCAAGCTATGGTGTTTGACTTTGAGCAGTGGCTTTTTATAAAGCCACAGTGTCCTTCCAGCACAATTTTGAGTTGCAAGGATCTTTGGTAGATGATTTCTTTTTCCTCTTATTGTTCAGCTATTAGCAGAATAATAACGATCATAACATTTTCTTCCTTTCAGATCTCATACAGGGGATGACACCTGTGAAAGGGCCTTGAGCTTCTCCGATGATATCGTTGTAATTTTTTTGAGCTCCGCCGCAGCAGCTCCAGCTGCTCATTAACCCGCCACTGGTAATGAGGTGTCACTGATGCCTCTGGGGAGTCTGATTTGTCAGGGGGCAGCAAACTGTGGCCTGGAGGACATGAGCTACGCCCTGTCCTTCCCCTGATGTGACAATCCTGACATTTTCACAGCTGAGATGGCATGCGGCTCTCTCCTCAAGCCTGCACTGGATTCTCGTTACTCACCTGCATCATTCCAAACCATGCCCCATGCCCAGCACTGATTAAACACATTAGGCTACATTAATTCCTGAGAATATCATACAGACATTAGATATGACAAAGCATATCTATACTAGTAAGGCAGTAAAATAACCAAGGTCTATGAAGTGCAACAGAAAATTGCCTAACAACACGCACAGATGATCTCACTGAACCATATATTACCATATACTACCATTCATATATTACCATAGGCACAGAGAGCACCTGGAAAAACACAGTAACAACTGCTCACAGTGACTACCCTGCGGTTGGCAAGGAAGTGGGGAAAGTTATAAGGAACTTTTCTCTTCTGGGTTTTGTGGGGTTTTTCTTGGTTTTTTGTTTTTGTTTTTGTTTTTGTTTTTGAGATGGAGGTTTCTTATGAGATGGCGCGACCTCGGCTCACTGCAACTTCTGCCTCCCAGGTTCAAGTGATTCTCCTGCCTCAGACTCCCAAGTAGCTGGGATTTCAGGCGCACACCACCACGCCCAACTAATTTTCTGTATTTTTAGTAGAGAGGGGGTTTTACCATGTTGGCCAGGCTGGTCTTGGACTCCTGACCTCGGGTGATCCACCCGCCTCGGCCTCCCAAAGTGCTGGGATGACAGGCGGGAACCACCACACCCGGCCTGCTACTGGGTTACTGGGTTTTGTAATGAGCACGTCTGTGGTGGAAATGTGTCAACTGCCTTCCCAGCATCCAGTCCACACTCTTCTGAAGAAAGAGCCTCCACCTCACCTACCTCAGTCCATGTGCCTAGGTGGGGTCATGTGATACAGGTCTGAGCCAATTGCAACCCCCAATGCAGTGATGAGGTCAGACATGGGCATGTGCCTAAGGTGGTCCAATCAGAGTGACTCTCTGGATTTGTGTGGAAACCACCCCAGAGAAACCCTTTTGCTGCCAACAGAGGTGCATCTGGAGTGGAGAAAAACAGCTGAATCTAGAGACAGTTGTGGTGGCTCACGCCTGTAATCCCAGTAACTTGGGAGGGTGAGGTGGGAGATCGCTTGAACTCAGGAGTTTGAGACCAGCCTAAGCAATGAAGCAAGACCCTGTCTCTACAGCTAAAAGAATAAATGAGTATATAAATAAAGAAATAAGCTGAATTCTGAGGAGGCTTTTACCCTCCTTAAGACCACCTGAAGTCAACCCTAGCCCTCAAGCTGTTCAGCTACAGCAGCCAATACCTTCTGTTCCCTGAATCCACTTTGGCTGGGATTTCTTTCACTGGTGGTCACTGGTTTCATTAGGATTCGTTATATGCTGTTTCTTTGTTCCAGGCTCAGAACAAGGAACACCTCCTTCTGGAAGCTTTTCCCCAGGGATCACTCCTAATGACAATGCCTATGCCCCTCAATTTGGCCCCACAAGATGAACGGTTTCACGGAAGCCTCGGTTTCATTCACACAGATCCGGTTTGTCCTGAAGAAACCAAATCTTTAAGGATAAGAGGTAATAATTAGCATAACAGAGAACATCTCTTAGAAGGTTCCTAAGGGTCAAGCACTGAACTAAATATTTTATATGGATAATTTTATTTAATTTTTATAACATCCCTAGGAGGGGTTTCCTTGTCTGTAAATAAGATAGTAAGTCCGAGAGATGATAAATGGCACAATTACCTCTTTTTATCCTGCTGCTCAGCAACGACCATTCCTTTCAGAATGACCACCATGCCCCTGCTCTGTAAGCGCTACTGGAACTGACTGCCCCACAAGTTTAGAGGCAGAGCTTACAACCCTAGCCTGGCCAATCAATGACCCCCTTCCCCCAGTGCCATATGATTGGCTCAGGTGGACATGGAATTGAAGTCAGTCCATTCAGAGTGGATCTCAGAACATTGCTAGAAAGGCTAGATTTGTGCCCAGAAGTAAATGCTGCAAAAAAAATGCTAATGGCCATTTTGCAACCAAAGGATGACAGATGTTAGGATTTGACAGTTCTTTAAGAAGCAAAGTCATCAAATGGAGAAAGATTCCATTCTGTCACACCAGTTGAGCCATGGATCAAGCTATATCTTAAACCTCATCCAGCCCTAAACTGTTCAGTTGACTGAGACCCTCTGATAGGCACCAATCCCCATGGAGGCCTTTCTTTTCTTAGACCTTCTGTGGATGGAAGCTGGGATAGGGGTGGGCAGGAGCCTAGTGACACATGCAAGCACAGGACTGGCTACAGAAACGGAATGAAACAGCCCTAAAGGATTCTTTATGAAGATTATGGAAGAGAGGCATATAAAAGAATTAGGAAGCAAATCGACAAAACTGTAAACAAAGATAGAAATACAGCTGGGTGTGGTGGCTCACACCTATAATCCCAATACTTTGGGAGGCCAAGGGGGGTGGATTATGAGATCAGGAGACTGAGACAAGCCTGACCAACATGGTGAAACCCCATCTCTACTAAAATACAATAAATAAATAAATAAACAAACAAACAAAAGAAAATAAAATAAATTAGCCAGGTGTGGTGGCGCTGCCTGTAGTCCCAGCTACTCAGGAGGCTGAGGCAGGGGAATCACTTGAACCCAGGAGGCGGAGCCTGCAGTGAGCTGAGATTGGGCCACTGTACTCTAGCCTGGCAACAGAGTAAGATCCACCTCAAAAAAAAAAAAAAAAAAAAAAAAAACCAAACAAACATAGAAAAACAATCCTCCCCATGGACCTTAAACACAGGCCAGATGGTCATGCTTCACACACATGACCATGTGCACACACATATCACACATTTCTCACTCTATTTCTCCTCTCTCCCTTCTCCCCTCTTTGTTTGAAAGTACCCAAAGGCCTTCTAACCATTTCCTTCACTTCACACACAGATGATTTTATAATCTCATCTAAAAACTGTTGATATGAAACACAACAGAAATACAAACAGTGAATCCTGATGAGGTGAAAACAATAAAATAGCCAAACTGGAGAAGACTTTGATTCCTGCACAAACCCTTGATGCAGAAGATCTTACAGTCTTCAGTTAAATAACCTGTGTGGTTCTGAGGACACAGAGTACCATGAGGAGGTGGACAATGATCAAGCCAGTCTGTGAAGGGCTCAGCTGTCAGCCACCCAGAGATGCCATTAAAAGACCTGCTTTCAGGGGGCTGCAGAAAGCTCTGAACTGGCCTCCAGCCTGTGCCCCATCAGGCTTTAGCCACACAAACTTAAACACGCCTTACAGCATGTCTACACAGGAAACCTGAGGTGACTGTCCACATAATTCTCTCCTGGAAGATGAACACGCTCCAAGCACACTGGCCTGAACCACCCCCAGGCCCCTTTCATTGGGCCTTGAAGGAAACTGCAATCCTCAGCTGCTCCCACCTCATAGAAGCCTGTTACAGGAACTGGCACAAAAACAGAGAAACAGCTTGGTCCAGAGAGCTCCTCTGTACAGGGCTGATAAAGGAAATCCAGGAGGCCACACATGACCTTTCCCCCAGGTCCCACAGCAAGAATAGTTTTTGAATCTGATCTTTGCAGCCAAAGTCAGTACCCAGCAGAACCACATCCCTCCCTTCCCACTCCCTGGCCTTGCTATGAGCCACAAGATTGCACCTTTCCAAGGAGAAGGATATTGGTTATTCAGGGGAAGAAAAATGGAAATCTCAAGGAAAGTATTTCTCCAGAATCATTATTTGCCCTCTATCTAGTAAGCATCTTCTGTCCTGCATGCACGTGTATCAGCAGCCACGCTCTTCTCCTCCACACATATTCTCTTGGCTTCTGGGCCCTGTGCTCTTCCTTCCAGCTCTGTGGTCAGGCTTTCTCAGTCCATCCCTGGTCCCTCTTCCTCTCCCTGACCCTCACACCTGCTGTGGTCAGGGCCTCGTTCTGAGCCTTTCTCTCACTGCACACGCCTTCCTCCATTGCCCTCCAAGTCATCTCCTTCTATAAGGCCTCTCTTTTAAGCTTATTGTGTTCAAAAAAGTGGGCTCCCTCAGCCGTGCCATGTTGTGGGAAGAGCACTGGGCTAGAACTCAAAAGACCTGCATGTGAGCCCAGATTCCCTGATATCCACTGTGAAGCCCCAAGAAAACTCACCTGCCCTGTGAGGATCCAAATTGTCTTCTGTAAACTGATGCCAGGCCACAGGATCATGTGAGGATAGTGACATCACATGGGTGGGTCCTTCGTAAAAGAAAAAGGCCAGCCCTGTGGGGGCTACTCTTCCCGATACCAGGTAGTGGACCAGTAGCCCCTGATGAGGGAGGTCAGCTGGGGCCCTGTCCTGGGCAGGGGACATTCTGTGAACCAAGTGTTATAAGTTACCGTCACTACTGAAAGACTCCCCACCCTCCTCTTCCAAATAATTCTGAAAACATTTTGAAACAAATGATTTTGGTAGAGAAAATATTTATGCAAAGAAGATATTTTAAAACCCCTTTCAGGCCAATTTTCTAAAATATTTCTCACGGGAAAAAAATGCCTTTTGAGAAAGTTCCAGGCAAGATAGAGCTTGGACATAGGATGTCTGTGCTAGGTTCTTCATAGAAACCCTGTGAGCTGCAGAAGTCTTAATGTTAAAAAAATAATTTTCCAGAAAACCCCATAACTTTAAATGCATTAATGTGAGCATTAAAGGATGCCAGGGGCTGGGCACAGTGGCTCACGCCTGTAATCCCAGAACTTTGGGAGGCCAAGGCGGGTGGATCACGAGGTCAGGAGATCGAGGCCATCCTGGCTAACATGGTGAAACCCCATCTCTATTAAAAATACTGAAAATCAGCCGGGCATGGTGGCGGGCGCCTGTAGTCTCAGCTACTCGGGAGGCTGAGGCAGAAGAATGACATGAACCTGGGAGGCGGAGCTTGCAGTGAGCTAAGATCGAACCACTGTAACTTCAACCTGGGTGACAGAGCAAGACTCCGTCTCAAAAAAATAAAAAAATAAAAAAATGAATAAATAAATAAAAAAAAATAAAAAAATGAAGGGATGCCAGGGTCCCTGGACCCCTTCTGCTTGCCCACTTCCTCACTCCTTTAGTTCTGGAAATCCCTGGGGAATTCTTGGTTTAGACAAATTAAGTTTGAGAACATTGCTCTAACTTACCTCCTCCTTTGGTGAGTTAAGAAAGGAGAGATGGCCGGGCGCAGTGGCTCAAGCCTGTAATCCTAGCACTTTGGGAGGCTGAGATGGGCGGATCACGAGGTCAGGAGATCGAGACCATCCTGGCTAACACGGTGAAACCCCGTCTCTACTAAAAAATACAAAAAACTAGCCGGGTGACGTGGCAGGCGCCTGTAGTCCCAGCTACTCGGGAGGCTGAGGCAGGAGAATGGCCTAAACCCAGGAGGCAGGGCTTGCAGTGAGCTGAGATCCGGCCATTGCACTCCAGCCTGGGCAGCAGAGCGAGACTCCGTCTCAAAAAAAAAAAAAGAAAGGAGAGATGACCGGCCAGACACTGTGGCTCATGCCTGTAATCCCAGCACTTTGGGAGGCCGAGGTGGGTGGATCACGAGGTCAGGAGTTCAAGACCAGCGTGACCTATACGATGAAACCCCATCTCTGCTAAAAATACAAAAATTAGCCAGGCGTGGTGATGTGTGCCTGTAGTCCCAGCTACTTGGGAGGCTGAGGCAGAAGAATCACTTGAACCCAGGAGGCGGAGGTTGCAGTGAGCAGAGATCGTGCCATTGCATTCCAGCCTGGGTGACAGAGTGAGACTCCATCTCAAAAAAAAAAAAAGAAAGGAAAGACAAGAAGAAAGCTGTGTCTATGGCCATATTGACAGCAGCTCAGAGCAGATCAGCTGTATCCCGGGCCACCAAGCTCACATGCTGCCTGCTGGGGCAGCTGTAGGACCTCTAGCATGGCAGTCACCCATGGACTTCTGGCAGAAGTGATGCCCATCTGTGATCCCAAATGCTGCTCAGTCATCAAGGGACAGTGTTTGTTTAATGGCCTAGGACACTCATGGATAGAGAGCAGAACCCAAGATTTTTGCTCAGAAGCAACAGAAAGAGAGGCTAGAGATTTATATGAACGATGAGGACTAACTAAAACAACAGGAACCCCAAAGAACCAGACTCAGAAACAGGCCACAGCCTTGTCAGGGTGCCAGAGCTACAGGGAATGACCTCCAACTCCTTCTTTTATCCTCTGATTACCCAACTCAAACGCAAAGTTCTTGAGTCATAAGTTCGTCTCTATGCAGGCAGAAAACCTTGACTGAACATCCCATCAAGAAGGAAACCTTTAAGTGTATTATGGAGTTTATGTATTTTTCTTTTCTTTTCTTTTCTTTTTTTTTTTTTTTTTTGAGTTGGAGTCTTACTCTGTCACCTAGGCTGGAGTGCGGTGGCATGATCTCAGCTCACTGTGACCTGCAACCTCCACCTCCCAGGTTCAAGTGACTTGACTGTCTCAGCCTCTTGAGTGGCCAGGACCACAGGTGTGCGCCACCACGCCTGAGTAATTTTTGTATTTTCTAGTAGAGATGGGGTGTCACCATGTTGGCCAGGCTGGTCTTGAACTCCTGACCTCAAATAATCTGCCTGCCTTGGCCTTCCAAAGTGCTGGAATTAAGGCACGAGCCACTGCACCTGGCCATATTAAAAAGTGCAATGGGGCTGGGCATGGAGGCTCACATCTGTATTCTCAACACTTTGGGAAGCCAAGGCAGGAAGGTCACTCGAGCTCAGGAGTTCGAGTCCAGGCTGAGCAACACAAGGAAACCACGTCTCTACAAGCAAAAAAAAAAAAAAAAAAAAAAAAAATTAGCTAGGTATGGTAGCATGTGCCTGCAATCCCAGCTACTTTTGCCTTCTTTATCAGAATGTTTCAGGCAAACATGCATTTGGGCATCTGAAACATTCCAGTAATTTTCTGGTAGTTAACTTTCTTAAATTTCTTAAAAGCCAGGAAACTTCCTTACTTTATTCCAATAATTTTCTGGTTGCTACATCCTGATAGTTAAGGAAGTTCAAATAGCTTCTGTAATCTAGGAATCCATTTTTGCTTCAGTGGATGTAATGACTCCATGAAACTGTTGGTGAACGACATTTGCTCAGTGTGGACTCCACATCAATACTGCTCCAGGTGCTTTGTCCTTATTGACTCTGTTAATTCACTCAACATTCCAGTTTCTTATCCTCATTTTGCAGATGAGGGAACTGAGGCACGGAGTGTAAGTAAGTCACTTGCCCATATTCCCAGAGGATGTAGGTGGCAGAGGCAGGATTCAAGCCTGACAGTCTTGGCTCTGGAGCCTTTGTGGTTAGCCACTCATTATCCCCAAATCCCTGTCAACCAAGGTGAATAGTGAGGAAAACTCGACAAGCCTAAACCACTGAGTGTTGCCCCTGACCTAGGACCAGTTAGAACACAGCTACTGCTGCTTTGAAGACAACACCATCATTGCACACCTGCTCAGTGCCCTTCTCAGCACTGGTCAATAAACCCAGCCTGGGGTCCGAGAAATGGGAAGTGCAGCTCACATGCCTGACGTTCTTTCTCCCAAGTGAGGACCTGGAGCTGCTGTCCCAGAAGTGTGTTCCTAATGGAAGGCACTCATCAGCTCTCTGCAGAGGAGACCCTGCCAGTTCTATTTTTATTGATTTTTGCTTTGCACAAAAGCCCCTTAAATCAAATCGAACTCACTAGGAAATGGGGGAGGTTGCAGGTGCACTGCCCTTTGTTTGTCTCCAGTGCTTTAAAGGTGTGTCCTTTCTTCTAAATGGCTCAGGAGGCCAAAAGCTGTCCTGAAAGCATTACCTCAACTCTCTGCCTTCACCTCTGTCAACCTTAAGGCAATTCTTGATGCATTTGATGTTGTTGTTTCCTGCCAGCCACACAGTCCATGAACTCTGAGGACTCTAAGACAAACGGTGCTGCTGCTGCATTTCTTTCCTTGGCTGTCTGCCCTCTCTGCTGCAGTCTAACCTGAGAGGGAAAGGAATTTGTGGTTCCAAAGTCCCAAGCAGAGGGGTCAGCATGGTCACCTGAGATGCGTGCCCGGGTTCCTGGCCCTCTCCTTGGCGTCCTTTAGTGCTCAAATGTCACTTACTCAGAAAGGCCTTTTCTAGATTTCCACTGTAAACCAAAAATAATATTCTGAGCCCCCCAAACAACTAAATGTATCCCCCTTTTGACCAAGGGAATCTCAAAGAAAGCTGGAGAACTAGTTCAGGCCATGAAGGAAAAAGAGCGTCGGACATGCCTCCCTTTGGAGTTTAGGTACAGTAGACAAGCATGAACATTAAAACAGATATTAAGACTGACAAAACAGACTGCAGCAATAAGACACTGAATTCCAACCTGACAGTGACAGAGCATAGCGTGACAGATAGCAGACAGCAAAGTATCTTAACCCCAAAAATGTTAGTCTGAGATGTTCCTGAAAAGCTGTCTCTTGTGAGGGAAATGTACATTCTGCAGAGAATCTCCTTCCCTTAGTAGGTTTTTTTTGGAGAGTCTGATACCTTTTTTTTTTTTTTTTTTTTTTGAGATGGTGTCTCACTCTTGTTGCCCAGGCTAGAGTGCAATGGTGCAATCTCTGCTCACTGCAACCTCCGCCTCCCGGGTTCAAGTGATTCTCCCACCTCAGTCTTCCAAGCAGCTGGGATTACACGCACCCACCACCACGCCTGGCTAATTTTTTATATTTTTAGTAGAGACGAGATTTCACCATGTTGGCCAGGCTGGTCTCAAACTCCTACCTCAGGTGATCCAGCCGCCTCAGCCTCCTAAAGTGCTGGGATTACAGGCGTGAGCCACTGCACCTGGCCCAAGTCTGACACCTTTTAATGTCCAATAAGAGACATTTACCATCTATTCTCTGTGATGGCTGCAATCTGGGGGCTTAATCCATGTGACAGGAACGTAGGCTTTCACAACCCCCTTTTAAAACTTGAGCATTTATTTCTGCTGACTTCAAATTCTTCAGGCAAGGCTTAATTCTTTCAACCAATTGCCAGTCAGGAATCTTTGACTCCACCTATGACCTAGAAGCCCCTGGCTTCCAAGTGTCCACCTTTCCAGGCCAAACAATGTGTATCTTCCATGTATTGATTTACATCTTTGCCTGTAACTTCTAACTCCCTAAAATGCATAAAACCAAGCTGTAACCCAGCCATCTTGGGCACATGTTCTCAGGACCTCCTGAGGGTGTGTCACAAGCCATGGGCCTTAACCTTTTGGTAAAATAAACCTCTAAATTGACTGAGGCCTGTCTCAGATACTTTCTGGTTTTCACACTCAAAAAATGCCATATCTTTATGATCTTAAGGTAAGTAAAAATATTTAAACAGGGCACACACATGAAACATATAAGGCAAACTCGACAACCTGGTCTATATTAAAAGTAAGAACTTCTGTTTATCAAAAGAGACCATTAGAAGAGCGCAAACAGCAAGCATGAGAGCACAGCTGTATACTTATTATACACATGGCAGCAAAGGCCTCAGGGCCAGAATGTGTCAACCAGAAATAATAACACCTTCTCCATGTACCTCAAATTCCATGATGAATGTGGACAGATTTTGAAACCCAAAAATGCTTCATCAATGTAAGGAATGACATGCTTGGTCTTCCTGGTGGGTCACTGCAACAGTCCCAGAGGGAGCCGAGGCAGTCTCTCCCTTGCACATGGCAAAACCAGGGGTCACCACCCTCCCGCCGATGCCCATAACCTACAAGATGCCACCCGGGGTCCTTGGCATGTCTTTTACAGATCTTCATCCTTTAGTTCTTGCTGTCATATCTCCCCTTATCCTCACCATGGCCCCATCCGTGCTGAACTCCAGCCCCAGTGAGTTGCTTCACCCTGATTACACCACACTCATTAACATCCCTGGGCCTTCCACAAGCTCTTTCCTCTTCCCAGGATACTCTTTTCTCCCTGCACTGGCAAGCCACCACACTCAGCTGAGGATTTCAGGGGTTCAACACCACAGCTGCTGTGTAGCCTGCTTTAGAGAACCATACAGACAGGGACTGTATACCAAGCAGGTCAGCCCCACTCCTTGGTCTTGGGAATGGATACAAAGAAAGCAGAGATGCCACTGAAAGAAAGGAAAAAAAAAAAAAAAAAAAAAAAAAAAGCCTGGCAGGGAAGTTCCAGATGATGTTGTGTGAGAGGGGAGTCTCAGAATAATCACAGCAGACACACATGCGCTTCCTGCCTTCCCTACAAGACTTCCCTGTGAGACTGTGACACAGCCCTGAATCCTGGCTTTGTAGCTGACAGACATGGGTCGAACTCCAAGCCCTGCCAGTTACTAGAAAAATAACCTTGAGCAAATTATTCCAGCTCCCTCAGTTTCCCCATGGATCACTTGGGGTAACAAAGCCAACCCCGCCACTACAGACATCAGACTAAGCCACTCTTGTGGTTTGAAGATGGTGAGGGGTATCTGTTGGATTCTAGTTGAGCACGCTGATGACTCATCAGTTCAAACATCATGTGGCTTTCCTATTTCCCGTGTCAGTTGCAGGGCCTCTAAAATGGCCGTGACTTCCATCATCTGCCCTATTCATGGCTGTCTCCAGGCACTGGAAACACCCTAACTTCATCTGCTGTGCCAGGCATGCTGGCCTCCCCCAGGCTTTTCAGAGACTCTGAAGATTTCCCAGGCATGAACACCTCACACATCCCAGACACAGCCCATTGCTTGCAGCACATGTAGCATCAAACACCCTTTGTGCTTCTGAGGTTCATAAAAAAAATTACCCAAAAAGTTTCCTTTTAAATACCAATGGTTTTCTCTGCCATGCCTCCCAGATTTCAACCGTATGCAGCTTCATGCTAAGAGCTTCACTGAAAGTAAATGAAAGAGACAGCTTTAGAGTTGGCTGAAAACTGTTTGTTTGAAGGGAGACTGTATAAGTTAGTATAATGTTTAATTCTGGATGTCTGGTGGAGAGATCTCTCTTAGTAGCTATGGGAAGAAAAAATAGATAGGTATTTAAGGGTTTTGAACTTGGGAACAGAGTGGAAATAAATGAGCAAATGTGCTTTGGAAAAATCCAAAGTGACATGTTTGAATACACATACACATACACACACACACACACACACACACACACACACACACACACACAAAGCTATACTGAAGATTATAGCTGAAGATTCCTAAACAAGTCTAAAGCAAGCCGTTCTTAAAGAAGTGTACAATTCAGATATATAACTGCTGTAACAAAACTCAAGATTTCAATAGCCATAAAGAAATAGTATCCCAGGTCAGATCACAGTGGTTGAGCCACTCTCCTGGACAGCCCTCCTCCATATGATGACACAAGTGCCCAAGCTCCTTCTGTCTTGCAGCTCTGCCCTGCTTGGACCTTCCACATCTACCCCATGAACCCAGTGGAAAGTTTGGGGGGTTCCATATGCAGGGCCGACGGGAGCCCATGACACTTCTGCCCACATTTCACAGACCCCATCTCACAGCAGCAGAGTCAGACAAGAGTCCCAAGTGTACCTGGGCTTGGTGAACACATAACCATCTCCGTCATTAGAAGCATCCAAGCTAGCAAAAATATTTCCCTTATCATTTGATGTCTCACCTTTACTGACCTTTTAACAACCTGTTGAACATCTGCCCTGGGCCAAGCATGTTAGGGCAGGAGACCAGAGAAACACATGTGCACGTGAGAAGGGACGGCACAGGAGTTTGGAGCCCGAGCTCTGTAGTTGGAATCTACAGGCTCAAATTCTGCCTCCATCCCTTTTTAAGCGAAATAATACCATGGGCAATCAATTTAATCTCTCTGTGTCTCTATTTTCTCGTGGGTTTAGTAGAGACAATAGTGCTTATATCACAGATGATGGTGAGAACCAAACAGGAAAATACAAACTGGGTGTAAGCCCTGCCCAGGCCGCCACAGTCCTACCTCCTCCTCCTGGGACCAAGGGATCCCCGCAGGTGGTGAGGGGTTTGCATGTTTGTTTCACCTTTAAAGGTGGGGAAGAAAAGCTTCCCCGAGGATGCCGGGCTATCCTAGAGACAGCTGGGCCAGGCCCCCTTAAGACCAGCATGCAAAGGCCACAGTGAGGGGCCCTGTGTAAGTCACATATATCCAACTGGTTACCAGTTACCAACCAGTTATTATATCCCCAATCCACAGGCTTAGAGCCCTGCTACCATTACGTGGAGAAGCCTGCCCTACCCCGCTCCTCTCTACATGGGTGCCAGTCAGCAGGCCCTGGCCCTGCCTCTCCTATAGCTTCTCTCCCCATGCCAGAAGCAGGCAGCCTACAAATGTTAAGGCTCATCTTAGGATAGAGCTGCCCAGGTGGGCAACCCGCAGAACAGACTTTCCCCTCAAGGACAAAGACAGCCTGGGAGGAAGGGATGGCAGCCACTCTCTGGCCTGCCTGGCCCAGGAAGCCCTGTGGTAGGAATCCACATAGACAAACTAAGTTCTCCTGTGTTTTTTTCTCTGCCCATCAGGGAAAATGCGGTTTTAGTTATTGTTGTTATCCATGCTATTATCATAGGAAAAGGATAACACTTTTAACAACAACAACCACATGTAAATCGCTATATATTTTTCAAATTATTTATGCCAGCATAGCGGCTTCATTCCTTGAAGCAAGGTGTAACAGGCTGGGAATATATGCACCAGACGTTTTAAGTTTCCTCAGCAGAGGGGTCAGTGACTTGCCCAGGGGCTCTGGACAGAACTGCAAATCAGGGCTGCTGACTCTTCCGACCAAGGCCAGAATCAGGGCCAGAAGGCACTTTTGGCCTCGGTATGGACTACTTCATCAGACAAACTTTTCTCTGGCCCTTATATCCTTTCCACTGTCAGCACAGCTGTCCCCCAAGATCAGAGATAAAAGGCACTGTCAACGCACCATTAGACACCAGGAAAGAAGTCATTGCAAAAAGGTGAGGAATGAGGCTCTGGAGTCGAAGTAAATCAGGCCGAAGGACAACAGTCATTGAACCTACCACCCTACCCGCTTCCCATCCCAAATGGATAATGAGAAAGTTGAATTAGGATAACCCTGGGTTCCTGATTCAGCCAAACCTTGATCCCTTAACACAGCCAAGCACTGCACTGAGTGCCAGGGACAGGGGCATAAGAGGACTGGGGGAGGCCTCAGCTCTGCCCCCAGGGAACTTGCAGTCTAGCACCGATTTTCTATTCCGGTGTCTATCATCAACATTTCTCCCCAAATTTCCACAAACATTCAATCAAAATGTGCTAAGCTGTAAAACCTTAAGTAGAAATTTGCTCCTAATAGGGTCTGGAAATTTTGATATTGCCCTCAGCACAGTCAGGCGGAAAGTAGGAGGCTGCATAGAGATGGAAAGAGGCTTGTGAGAGGTAACTAAGGAGCAGACTTGGCGCTTCTGATTTTCTGCAGGGAAAAAAATCAGGTATCAGGGACCTTTTAGATACACGAGAGAAACCCTACCCCAGGGTGGGCCTTGCTGCCTCCTATAACGGAGGAGCCTGGAGGCGTGCCGGCTTCAGGTACAGCAGGACCAAAGAGCATGTGTGTGTTTCAGGGAAGCCTCCTCTCTCTCTCCTGTCCATTAACTCCCCTCTGAAGCAGACCCTCCTCAGTGGCAGCAGCAACTCCAGGGCACCCAACCTGTGCTGTTCCAGCAAAGTGGAAAAAAATAAGAGTTTCTCTCCTAGAATTCCCAGCAAGAATAAGATGGTGGCATCTTATTGGTCATAACTGGGTCACCTGCTAACTCCAGAATCAATCAAGGAGGGCAAGGGAGTGGGATGTGAGGACTGCCTCACACCTACCAGCCAGGCTACCACCTCCCAGAACCTGAAAAGGGGTCACATGATCCAGACACAAGGAACAGTGTGGTCTCCCAGGGACCCCAGTGGTGCCTAAGCAGAGGCCACATGTCAGATATGTGGTGCTTATCCAAGGCGCAGGGTCTTCACCCATTCTAATGTGTAATCCTCTGAGTGCAAGGACTCTCTGAAAGTCTTGGCGCACATCTGAAACCTTTCAGGGTTGTTGTAAAGAACCATTACAGCTGCAGACAGCAAAACCCCTGAAAGCGGGCACATGGCAGGTTGCCAAGTCCCCTCCTATTCCTCTCCAGAGCAGGAATCCCATTTCATCTTCCGATGGAAGAGAATGCTGCAGGCCCCCGTTTCCACTTCCTGCTTATCAAACACATCAGAGAGCCAACTCTAAAAAGTCCACAAAACCCAATACACATCCAAGAAAATAATAATTAGATATCTGAATGCTGGGCTGAGTCTAAATGAGTCACACAGGTCTCATTCGCATCACACAAAATAAAGTAAACTGTCTCAAAAAAGAGAGGAACGAAAAAACTTTGTGGCATCTTTGTTCTTCTGGCAGCAGCCAAATGTGAGCAAGTAATAAAACAATTCCGTTTAAATTGCACCTGCTCTCAATTCCCTCGCCCTCTATGCAAAGCAGATTCCATTGTCTTGGTTTTTTCCAAATCAATGCCCTGACTATAATGATGTTATAGAGTAATAATTAATCCCAATGATCACTGGGAGCCTAATCCTCAAGGCTGCTGGAGTTGGACCATTTCCTCCTATCCTGAAGGTCAGGTCCTTGCAAGAAGTCAAAGCCCATTGAAAGGATTAAATCAATTGTTGAAGCAGTGAGATGGTGGGGTTCACCAATTTCCCTTTCATGGAGGAAGATTCTGGAGAGAGGTAGTGAAACAGATGAGTCCTGGCCAGAAGGCCCCCATTTGCCAAACCTTAGCATGCAACTGTCTCTGGAACTCAGAACAAATAATCTCTTTCAACAGTTCTCTGCAGTATATCTCTGCCGGCCCTTCAGCAATATATCAAGTGATTTCGCAGTGTGTTTTAAAAATAATTGAATCCAGACATATTTTTACTTCAGTCTCAAAGTCTTATGGTATTCTCAACACAAATGCCAGATCAAGTCTAACATGAATTATTGCTCAATCTTTTTTCTGTCATTATTTAAAATAATATTTGACAGCACCTTGCTGGGTGAGGAAAGGCATACATAGATATTTGGCTACCTCTGGTAAGTACACATTAGATATACAGGTGCTCAATCATTTTGCTGGGAGTTTCAACTGGCACAATGCTTTTGACGGCCATTTGGCAAATACCAACATTTTAAAATGCATTAACCCTTTGACCTGGTACCTTTGTTTCAAGAAATTTATACCCCAGGTATTCTTGTGCCTATGCAGAAAAATAGTTTATACAAGGATATTTACTGTAACTTCAATGTCTGCAGAAGCAAAAGACAAAGCATCCTAAATACCCATTATTGGAGGAGGTGTTAAATAAATCGTAGTGCATCTAAACAATAATACACTTTCCAGACATTAAAAACAGAGTCTGCTTTGTATGTATGGATTTAGAACAAGTTCTAAGATGTGCAACAAAATAAAACAGCAGGGTAAATAACTGTGTATAGGATGCTATCATTTGTCATGGGGAAAAGAAGGTAACTTGTATACACTTATGCTTGTCAATATAGAGACAGTCTCTGAAAAGATTCAGTAGGAACTATTTCCTTGTGAAATCTTTGTCTTCTGATGGAGAAAGTAAAGAGACCAGAAGACTTGATCCAGGAAGATTTGCTTTTCACTCTATACCCTCATGTGCAGTGTGAGCTACCTGTTGAAAAGCCTAATTTAAACAACGTAAAACAAACATAAAAATTACTGTTTTTATTGAAAAATATCAGTATATGTTCACTATAGAGAAATAATAAAACAGAGATAAACAAAAGAAAACAAAAATTGGCCAAAGAGAATCCTTTCATATCCTTCCAGGAAGGATTCCAAAAATTCTGAAAATGGTTTCATACTCTTCCAAAACTATTTCTATGTACTTTTAAATTAAAAGGGGATTATGCTGGTAATAACATGTTTACATTATAGTTTTATTAAGAGAATTAAACATGTGAGTAAAGATATAAACATGCTATTTTCTGCTCCACACTGTCCTAAGTGACATAAATATAAACATACATATTTATAAATATAAATGTATAACAGTAATTGGCTTTGTAAATTTTTTCACTTAAAACATTGCAAACAATTTTTAATGTTAGTAAATATTCATTTAAAGCACCATTTTTAAGAGAATAAACTTTATTTTTCAGAGAGGTTTTAGGTTTATAGGAAAATCAAGAGGAAAATACACAGTCTTCATATACCCCCTGCCTCTGCACAATCTCCTCACTATCAAAATTCCCCACCATAGGGGTGCATCTGTGTTAACTGATGGACTTACACTGACACATCATTATCACCTAAAGTGCACGTTTACATTAGGGTTTCTCTTGGTGGTGTACCTTCTGTGGGTTTTGACATTGCATGATGACATGTATCCACCACCGTAGTATCACACAGAATAGTTTCACTGCCCTAAAAATCCTGGGTTCGTCTATTCATTCTTCCCTCCCTCCTAACTTCTGGATATCATTGATCTTTTTACTGACTCCAGAGTTTTGTCTTTTTCAGAATATCCTATAGTTAAGTGATGCAGTATGTTGCCTTTTCAGATTTGCCTTTTTCATTTAGCATTGTGCATTCTCTTAGTAATATTCACTTAGTAATATCCATGCCTTTTCATGGCCTCATAGCTCATTTCATTTTGGCACCGAATAATATTCCATTTTCTGAATGTACCACACGGTTTATTTGTCCATTCACCTACTGAAGGACATCTTGATTGCTTCCACGTTTCAACGATTATGAATAAAGCTGCTATAAACATCCATGTAAGGGTTTTTGTGTGAATGTAAGTTTCTATCTCCCCTGGGCAAATACCAAGCAGTATGACTGCTGAATTACATGTTTTGTTTTATAAGAAACTGTCAATCTGTCTTCCAAAGTAGCTGTACACTTTGCATTCCAACCAGCAATGAATGAGAATTCCGGTTGTCCCATATATTCACCAGAATTTGTTGATGTCAGTGTTTTCAATTTTGGCCATCCTAACAGGTGGGCAGTGGTATCTCATTGTTTTAGCTTGAAATTCTCTAATAACATACAATGTTGAACATCATTTTATATGATTACTTGCCATATGTAAATACTACTGGGTGAGATGTCTATTCAGGTCATTTGCCTAGGTTTAAATTGGTTGTTCATTTTTTTTATTATTGAGTGTTAAGAGGATTTTGTATATTTTGTATAAAAGTCCTTTATGAGATATGTCTTTTGATGATATTTTCTCTCTATCTATGGTTTGGCTTCTCATTCTCTTTGCATTGTCTTCCATAGAGCAGAAGTTTTTAATTTTAATCAAGCTCAAGTTATCAATTATTTCTTTCATGGATCATACCTTCGGTGTTGTATCTAAAAAGTCATCACCATACCCAAGGTTACCTAGATGTTCTGCTATGTTATTTTGTAAGAGTTTTATAATTTTATGTTTTACATTTAGGTTTATATCCATTTGGAGTTTAATTTTTGTGAAAGGTGTAAGCAGATAGTGTCCAGATTCACTTCTTTTGCATGTGGATGTATAATTGTTCCAGCAACAACTGTTGAAAAGACTATCTTGACTCCACTGTATTGTCTGCTTTGTCAAAGATCAATTGATTCTATTTATGTGGGTCTATTTCTGGGCTCTCTATTTTTTTCTGTTGATCTACTTGTCTATTCTTTTACCAAACCCTACTGTCTTAATTACTGTAGCTTTATACTAAGTCTTGAATCCAGAGAGGCGGTGTCAGTTCTCTAACCTTGTTCTTGTCATTCAATACTGAGTTGGTCATTCTGGTTCTTTTTCCTCTCCATATTACTTTAAAATCAGTTTGTTGATATCCACAGAATAACTTGTTGAGATTTTTATCCAGATTTCATTTAATCTATAGATGAGTTGGGAAGAACTGACATCTTGACAATGTTGAGTCTTTTCATTCATAAATAGGGAATATCTCTCCATTTATTTAGCTCTTTGATATCTTTCATGAGTCTTGTAATTTTTCTTGTATAGATCTTATACATAATTTGTTGAATTTTTCCTATTTTCAATGTTCAGGGTGCTAATATAAATGGTATTGTGTTTTTAATTTCAAATTTTACTTGTTCATTGCTGGTATATAGAAATGCAATTGACTTTTGTATATTAACCTTGAATCCTGAAACCTTACTATAATTGCTTATTCCAAGAGTTTTCTTGCCAAATCTTTTAGATTTTCTACAGAGAGGATTATATTCTGCAAAGACTGTTGTATATTTTTTCTTACCAATGTGTATACTTTTTGTGTTTTTTTTTCCTGTCTTATTACATCAGCTGTACTTTCAGTACAATGTTAAAAATAAAAAGTGGTAACATTCTTTGCTTTGTTCCTGACCCTACAGGGAAAGTTTTGAGTTTCTCACCACTAAGTGTGCTGTATTTCTTTTACTTGTTTAATGGTTGCCCTAGAGTTTTCGATATACATTTACAACTACTCCAAGTCCATTTTCTGATAACACCGTAGCACTTCACAAAGTGCATGTGTTTTATAATAACAAAATATTCTTAATTCCTCCCTCTGCCACTTGATACACATTTTGTAGTTGTCTCACAGTTCTTAGACACTCTGTTCTTTTTTTTTCCCCAGTCTTTTTTTTCTGTTTGCTTTTGAGTTTTCACAGTTTCTATTGTTATATACTCAAAGAATCTTTCCTCAGCTTATATTATCCATCTGTTCTTGCATGTTATGTACTTTTTCATTAATACCCTTAGCATATTACTTATGTACATATTTGTAAAGTTTCCGGGCTGATAATTCCAACATTCCTGCCATATCAGACTCTGATTCTGGTGCTTGTTCAGTTTCTTCAAACTGTGTTTTTTTCCTTGTAGTACGCCTTGTAAGTTATGTTGCAAGGTGGACATGGTATACTTGGTACAGGAACTGAGGTGAACAGACGTTTAGTACTGCAATGGTAAGGTGTGTGGAGAGAAAAACATCCTATCATAAAGTCAGCTTTTCACTTGTTATTAGAACAAAGTGGAGACTTCTGAGCTCCAACCTGCCAGACAATAAACCAGAAGTCTGAAAAGCAGCATTTTAAATTTACATACTATACTTTATCCCTTTCTTTTATGTGTAATGTAATTCTTTTTTCTTTTAAACAAATTTAAAGACCACCTAAAGATTCCAAGCTGACCTACTTGAATTTGCTTCACCTCTTATTTTCGCCTCTTGTTTTTCTTAAGTGCAGCTGATTTGATTTTGCTTCTGAAGTCTGACTTTAGAGCTGGAGACTTAATTTGGATACTGGGCTAACAAGCTTTACAAAGGAGTTAGAGGATTCAGCTAGCAGCCATTGAAATTCAATATATCTTGTGTTTCTTAATTCCCATAAAATACTTTAATGTTACATTGATTGCCAACTCAACTGTTTTAACCAGTACCTAGGACCTACTTGGCAGACAGTGAGTTTTGCAAGATATTATGCCATTTAATTGCATGATAATATTACATTCATGATGGTAATATAAATGAGGCAGTAAAAAGCAGTTGTGAATAATTAAATGTCAAGGACTAAGAAAATACATTGGAATGACACTGAAGCATGGTATAACTTTAGAAAGACACCCGTCAATTTTGAACACAGGCAGGCAGCGTATTTAATGAGCAGCCTATATTCTTGTTAAGTTTCACTGCTAGAACCAAACCTATTTTTTCATAAAGGTTCACCAGTCTTTAGATTCTGCTAAAACTCAGTTGGAAAATTTCTTTTCACAGTTTCTACTGTCTAAGGTTTCACAATATAAGAAATATAAAGTTTCTCCTCTCCTAAAGTTTGAAAGTTTTACATAAGAATTTTCTTGCTTCTCCATTTTCCTCCTCCACTGATCATGACTTCCTCTCGCTACCTCACATCCTTTGGTTCCTAGGCAGGGGAATTCTTCAGAAAATAATCCTTCCAATCACTCTCTTTCTGTCCTTTTCCCCTGAGGTCTAGATAAGACAAGCCCCCTCAGGAAGCCAGGGCAAAGACGTGGGAGAAAGGCAGGTAGAGTGGTCAAGAAATGTTCTTTTCAGGCAGGAATTGGGGTCCTCAGTCTATCTTGGCAGAGACTCCAGCAAGAAAAATATCTAATTCATTCATCCAATCAAGTGGCTCTTAAGCACCTGTGTAGGTTAAGAGCTAGAACAGAAATGGAAGGGCAAAGATAAATACCCTCCATCCAATTTAGCAGAGAGGAAAAGTAAGGATCCAGGGAGTAAGGCAATAAAAAGGAGAAATCTGTAATTGCCAGGACTCCTCTTTGAGCAGCCAGAGCCCTGTTTTTTGGGGGGATATGCTCTGATGAGCTGCTTGGGGTTGGTGTAGTAATGAGGGTGACTCTGAAGGATCACAAGACTGACTTCCCATGGGGTCAGGGTGAACAAGATGGAGGCAGAAGCTCAAGCGAGGATAACTGTAATCTCCAGTATAGAAGAGAGAGGAGTCAGTCAAGGTAGTGCCTACTGGGAAAGAGAAGAGAGAAAAACAAGACCACTCACCTCCAGGAGGCTGGCCAAGCAGGGATTCAGAGCACAGAGACCCAAGACATGGCTGCAGCAGTGGGCTCTCCTATGTGACACTCCTCTTCTTAGTTTCCACAAAATATCTTTGTATGAGTGTTTTCTTTTAGGAAACCACAAAATAGAATTAGATATAAACTCAATCAAGTGCAAGACTTAGTCAACAGGGGTTGCTATAACAAAATGCCACAGACTGAGTGGCTTATAAACAACAGGAATTTATTTTTCACAGTTCTGGAGACTGGAAAGTTCAAGATCATGGTGCCAGCTGACCCAGTGTGTGGTGAGGGCTGCTTCCTGGTTGGCAGCTTCCTGTCTTCACTGTGCTGCCACATGGTAGAGAGCAGAAGGAGCAGCTCTCTGGCTTCTTCTCATAAGAATGGGGGCTCTGCCCTTGCGACCTAACTACTTCCCAGAGGCACCACCTCCAAATATCATCACACTGGGGGTTGAGATTTCAACATATAAAGTTTGGGGGAAACATAAACATTCAGTCTGCAACATAATACAAACAGAATCATAAGATTCACAAGAAACAGGCAGATAAAGAGACAGGCTACAAGAATTCAGGGGGCAAAGTGGTCATTTCCAGATGGAAGTTAAAGGCAGGCTTCACAGAAGTGGCACTGAAGAACAGAGGAGTTTTGAGGCTAGGCAAGGGGAGGGTGTCAGCACACTAGGAAGGGAATGCCAAGCATGGGGAAGGGTGTCAGCAAAGGCATCGAGGTAGAAAAGTGCAGACCTGGGCAGGTACCAGCTTAGGGGTCAGGTGGTTTTGCACCAGCTCCTTCTGCCCCTTCCCACAATTTCTGTGGAACAAGGTAATGGTTTATTGGCTTTGCACAGCTATGGCAGATTCTCAGGTTATTCAGATACATCCTCTAGAAGGAATGTAATTAGGGGACAGAAAGGCACAGGGTAACTTTAATCTTTCTAAAGAGCTGCCTGTCCCTCCCTGGAGCCAACAGCTCATTTTCATTCCTCAACTCCTCAGCTCCCAGAACTGATTGCTGATGCTGGCTGTTTGGCAGAGGGCAATCGTGCATGTCCTGGGAGTGCTGGCCAGCTTCCATTTATTAATGGAGACTAAACTTACCCCTGTCTACCTCCTCTCCCACTTAACAGAGAAAAGTTTTCTCAGTCCCTGACACACACGCCACTGCTTTCAGAGCCTAAGGCAGGGCTGCACCTTAAGATGAACTGGATTGTCACTAAACCACCACACTCTGTGATCACCTGTGGAGATCTTTGTTGAGGACTCCTGGGTTCCCGCAGCAGCCGGAGAATGAGCACCGATAGCTAAACGTGCATAGTCATTGACATGCTTCATTTTTTTTATCAAATGAGACTAGCGGGTCTCACCCCTCTCCCACTTTCTCAGCAGCCTCTCCTCTTTCCTAATCCAGTGCTCTACCACACTCTGCAGCGGCAACTACCCAGTTCCATCGATAGCCCCAGATGCAGCGCACTTGAGAATAAAGAGCAGGTCTAAAAGAATTGTGATCTGGCCACTGTCTCTTTCCTTGCTGTATGACCTTGGGCAGGGCAACTAACCTTTCCGAGCCTCCGTTAGCTCATCTGTAAAATGTAAATAGAATGCAAAGTTATTATTTCATATCTCCCTTACAAGAAGGTTTTTCAACTGTGACACTTTCAGCATTTGGGGCCAGATAATTCTTAATCATGCATGGCTTTCCTGTGCATGGGCTATTTAGCAGCACTGCTGGCCAGCAGCACCCCCTGAATTGCAGCTATTAAAGATGTCCTCAGGCATTGTCAAATGTCCCCTAGGGGGCAAAGTCACTCCCAGTTGAGAACCACTGTCTTACAACCACCTTGTGAGCCAGGCAGAATAAAGGGTAGGACATGTCCAGGTTTGGCAGGATAGACATTTGGGAATCAAAGAGAATGCTCTGGCAGTGGTGACAGCCTACCCCAGATGGCCCAGGAAGGGGGGTTCTTCTGATAAAAAGCAGATCCAGGAAAGAGATGAATGTGAGAGATGACAAGGGTTTTGAAACCAGTTCAGATTTTCTTTAACAGAAAAGACAAAGGTAGGTTTATTTCTGAAACACCTAAGGGCAAACCCTCTTCATTACTGTGAATAGTAATCTTCTTCCAAAGACTCTGTCAGTCGAGTCTCACCAGAGGAGTAGACATTTCTCTTATTAACAAGACCTTGGCCTTGTTTTTTGCAAAATAATAACCGTAGCACTATGTGTTTAAAGAAAGAGAAGATGGTCTTGCCTTGAAGGAGCTTCCTATAATAAACTATTGAGGCTAAAATTTCTACTAATATTATATTGTTGTGTTATAGTATATATATATATATATAGTAATTTCAAAAAGATAAAAATTTGGCTTTTATGCAAACACAAGATAAATATGTGTCAAAGGTTTCACTTAACTTATTAAGAGGCAACCAGCAAGACGTCAAAACTCTATCAAATAAGAATCTGAGGAAGAGGGTATTTTAGGCAACCTAAAAGAACGTTAGGATGAGTGCTATGTTAGATGCAAAACTAGGTAATGCTCTCAGGGCCAATACCCATAACCATTGGGGTTATCTGTTCTTTATTGTTTTTCTTAGAGACAGGGTCTCTCTGTCAGCCAGGCTGCAGTGCAGTGGCATGATCAATGTTTACTGCAGCCTCAAAGCCCTGGGCTCAAGCAATCCTTCTACCTCAGCCTCCCAAATAGCAGGCACACAACACCACACTCAGCTAATTTTCAATTTTTATTTTTGTAGAAATGAGCTCTCATCATCTTGCCCAGGCTGGTCTCTAACTTCTGGGCTCAAGTGATCCTCCTGCCTTGGCCTCCTAAAGTGCTGGGATTATGGGCATGAGCCACTGCACCTGGCCAGGGTTATCCTTTCTACTATTTAGAAATTATTTGTATCTCAACCAGACCAAAATCTATAGGTTCACTTCTGCCCTGTGGAACTGTAAAGTAGCCCTGTCAGTAGAAAGTCAATGAGAGGTGTCAATCCACCACTCCCTAGAAAGAACACCCAGCAATCCCTTATTTTTAAGTTTGGGTTAATTTTTCTAATAGTTGAATGAATGGACGCTGCCCCCCCAGGCTCTGGGTGAATTCCTTCTGCCCCTGTCTTCAATAATTAAAGTCTAGGAGAGCAACAGATACAAAAAAGTTAATCACAATTATGTTGCCAGATAAAAATATATATTATCCCATCTGGAATTTGTACACATTCCTGGTGAAAATCCATACTGGTACAACTCTTTAGAACAAGTTTTTTATATATATAAATTAGACAGGGTCTTGCTCTGTTACCCAGGGTGGAGTACAGTGGTACAATCATAGCTCATTGCAGCCTCAAACTTAAATTTTTTTTGTAGAGATGGGGTCTTGCTATGTTGCCTAGGCTGGTTTTGAACTCCTGGGCTCAAGTAATCCTCCCACCTCAGTGTTCTAAACTGCTGAGATTACAAGCATGGGTCACCATGCCTGGCCATACTTCTTTTTTTTAAATAGTATTTTTTTGTAATTTTTAATTTTTGTGGCTACATAGTAGGTGTATATTTTTATGAGATACATGAGAGATTTTGATACAGGCATACAGTGCATCACAATCCCATCAGGGTAAATAGGGTATCCATCTCCTCAGCATTTATCATTGCTTTGTGTTATAAACATTCCAATTATACTCTTCTAGTTATTTTTAAATATAAAACAAATTATTGGTGATTATAGTCCCCCTGTTGTGCTGTCAAATACTAGCTCCTATTCATTTTATCTGACCATATTTCTGTACCTATTAACCATCCTCACTCGCCCCACCAAGTAATAATTATTAATGGAAAGCAGAGCCCTGGCCCTTACCTCATGAGCTGTGAAGCAAACATAAGTCACTGTGAAAGTTGATGCAACAAGAAATGTAGAGGCTTAAATATATAAAAGTAGCCAAATATAAAAACTAAACACAATAACAGGAATAGCAAACACAGAAAGGAGGAGAGAAGTACTTAAAATGCCATCTGTTGATACACTGGGGTACCAAGACATGTCTAAGAAAATTATATTTTATGTTGTATTTTGGAGGTAACCTCCAGCAATCAGAATAGAAACATCTAGAAAGGCTGTCTGCAGGGTGGGCTTGTGAATAACGAGGAGGGGATGCCCTGGCTACAGGAGGACACACAGGAAGCATGCTCATGTTTGCCTGCAGGAGTGTGGGAGGCTCCAGTGAGCAGCTGCATCTGAGGTAAGGCCCAGAGACTGATAGGAGATCGCTAGTTTGTCAACCAGACAGTTGGAGGAAAAGCATTCAAGGTAGAAGGAACAGAATGTGCAGCAGCCCAGAGGCAAGAAAGAGCAGGATGTTCAAGGCTGGGAGATGGGTCCAGGCAGGTATCGACTGGACCACAGAGGCCTTGTGTGATGTGCAACAAAGTTTAATTTTACCGTGTAGACACAGGACACCAAAGAAATACAATTATTTTTGCTGTGTATCTTACTTTGCAGGAATGGATAAAACCTCAGGAAAGTGAGACAGAACACCCAGTCTCGCGGAGGAGACAGGGCAGAGATACTTATATATCTTCTGTCTTCATTCTCCATTTCTCAGGACTTATCACACCCTATATGCTAGATACTAGGACCACAATCTAAATAAAATACAGTCCTTGCTTCTCAGAGACTCACATTCTAGCAAAAATTAATTTTTAACGAGAGTTAAGAGCAGTACCAGTGATTTAAAACAAACAAACAAACAAATAAACAGACAAACAAGACCGCCACCAGGCAGTTCCAAATGAGAAGCAGAATGAAGCAGCAAGAGCCCAAGACACGAGACGTGGGTAGGACTGATACCAGGCCCCTAGATGCAGGGTGGGCTTCCTGGGAGAGGAAGGCCTTACAAGAAAGTCAAATACAATCTAGTGCAGACAGGACCAGGGCCTCCAAGACAGAGGCATGGCACGGGCAATGGCACGAGTCTATAGGACTCGAGTTCCATCCCTCGTCCCCAGTTTCTGATTCCTGCTTTTCAGAGCTTCTATAACCAGGCTTGATGGGATGACATTGTTGAGATTTAATGGAGGCTTCTTCCAGGACTTCAACTTTCTTAAATTTTCTCTCTAGATCATCTCTACCCTGAGGGCAGTGCAAAGAGTCAGTTCCTGACCTCTGAGCTTCCAGAACACCTTTTGTGTTTCTAAGACAGAGATGAAATCTTTCAGAGAAAGGCCTTCTTGAGAATCAAGAACTTAGGCAGCAGAACGAGCACGAGTCTGAGCAGCATACGCCTTCCAAATCCTCCTGCACAGAGAGAGGTGGTTCAAGAATAATAAAATGAAACGGAAACTAAAAAGAAACACCTCTTGGGTGGAAGAAGGGCAGATACTTTATCTAGAATTAGAATAGATGAGCTTTAGGGGGAGTGTCTGAGGGGAGAAAGAGCCCGACCCCTTCTTATTCTGAGATCAAACCCCTGGGTGAAGCCAGGCGTAGTGGCTCATGCCTGTAATCCCAGCCGATTTGGGAGGCCAAGGTGGGCAGATCACCTGAGGTAAAGAGTTCAAGACCAGTCTGGTCAACATGGTGAAATCTCATCTCTACTAAAAATACAAAAATATTAGCCGGGTTTCGTGGTGGATGCCTGTAATCCCAGCTACTTGGGAGGCTGAGGCAGAAGAATCGCTTGAATTACTCCCAGGAGGCAGGGGTTGCAGTGAGCCGAGATCCCGCCATTGCACTCCAGCTGGGGTGACAGAGCGAGACTCCGTCTCAAAACAAACAAATAAACAAACACCCCCTCCCTCAAAAAAAAAAAAAACCTCTGGGTGAGAAGGGAAGTCCATAGGACTCCCCAGAAGTTTAGGAAACCTGACAGCATAGGAGACCTGAGCTTCCACTTTTGGGGGTGCAGATGCCAGAGCCTGCAGGCCCTCCATAGGGGCTTCATGAAGCTGGCTGGGCAGAGGGGGCTGTCTAGGCAGGTGCCCCCTTGCTAAGGCCCCCTGGAGAAAGAGAGAGACGGGGAACAGGTCAGGGGACCCTGATAAGTTCTGGAGAGGACACAGAAGTTCTGCTGGGTGGGCCCAACAGAAACCGAGGCCCAGACAGGAGATGCCAGCCCAAGTGTCAGATCCACTCTCATCTCAGGTGACAGTGCCGCTTGCTTGTTCCTGACCTCCCTCTCCCTCCCCACCCACCACCCCACAGCCTGCACCATTCACACCTGAGCTGCTCACAGTGATTCCCTGCGGGAGCCACAGAATTCTAAGTAAGTTGAGGGATCAGAAGGAAGGAAGTTTAAGCTTCAAGATTCCCTGAGTCTACCTCAATGGGTACCACTACATTTTAAGTAAAATGTGAGGATGGAAAATGAATTCTGGTTATAAAGAAAATTCCTTTTTTTTTTTGCATGCCCAACTTCCAGGCCCATGAAATCCTCACCTGTTAAGTAGGAAGGTCTCTTAAATTGTGCTTTCACAATTCAGCCTCAGGCCCAAGGGCCAGAATCGACTGCACTTTGGAAACTCCTGGGGGGCTTTTATAAGATAAACCAGTGCCAGGGCCCATTCCAGATCAATTAGGTAAAGATTTCTGGGAAGGGGGCTCAGGAAATGTATGATTTTTTTTTTTAAACCTCCTCGGTTTATTTTAATGAACTATCAAAATTGAGAACCAGTCTCCAACCCCAAATCCAAAGCCAAGGCTCAGCTGAAGTCCATAAACCAGGCAGGCTGCCCTGGAGGCCCACTGCCCGGGGCCGCTGTTTGCAGGATTTACGGCTCCATCCTCCAGCAGTCTCTCGGGCACAGGGTAGCTCTGGTGCTGCTGCTCTTCCATTTATGTCCATGATTGTTCCTCCGCCTTCCCAGGTGCAGCCTGGATCACAGCTGGGCCCTCCCAACCGGCCCCTTCCTCCATGCAATGTCTCTCATGGAAGCTTTCAAATTCCTGCAGCATTCTGACCCCTGAATTTATTGTCTATTGATTGCATGGGATTCATTACTTTCTATTGACTGCTCATGCTGCTGGTATTATGGAGAAATGCTAATTTCTCAATAAATTTATACTATATGTGGATCATCCAAGGCAAAAAACACTCTTTTTCTCCCTTTTATAGATTTTGTTCATTTCCTTCTGGGGAACATCATGATCCACATGAAATCCGGAAAAGAATATGTCAAATTATTTTGATTTGCAGCCAGGCTGACAATGCAGCCTTGGCTTCCCATTGACACCATTATCGGACGGTAACTCAAGGGAAATTGGGGTCTTCAAGGAGATGAGCCAAGAAGTGGGGTGCTGTCCACAAGAGAGGGGCATCAGGCAGGGCTGGACAGCCTTGAGTCTCCCAGCAAGCCCCCAGCCCTCTAGGCGGTTTCTGTTCTCACCCCACAGACCCAGCTTTCTCTCTGCTGGAAATTACAAAGGCAGTGAACAGAAAAGTTTTCTTTGTCCTAAGAATAAAGACCCCCCCTCCCCCAACCTGTGTTCTCAGGTCCAGAATCCCTTCCCACAAACTAAGCCTAAAGAACACCTTTCTAAAAAAAAAAATGGTAATAAACAGAAAGTCACGGTTTAGGGTACAGGCTCCAAAAAAGTCAACCTGGGTCTAAATCCCGGCTTCTATGTGAGCTTGGACACATTACTTCACCTTTCCACCTCTATTTCCTCAACTTCAAGTCAAGCATGCTATGGAAATGAAAAATGCCCCAGCTTAGCACAGCTTGCCTAGGAGACAGTGAACCTGAACTCTATCCTCCCCAGCTTGAGCTGTGAAAGGGCCATGAACTCTGAGCGTCCTGGAGTTCCAGACTCTGTATTGCACCTGTCTGCAGTTGCTCTCCTGGGCAATGCCCATGGTTTTTGTTTAAACCAATGATGTTCAGACACATGGACTTATTTAATCTAATTCAGAGTGCTGGCGTCCAATCCCTAATCAACAGAACTGCCATGAACTATATGCCCTTCTCTCCTAGCATTTCAAAACCACAAACTGCTTGGTAAATTTCTTCATTAGTGTGTATTTCCTTCCTAACTCCCAGAGTTCAGGAATCAAGCTGTTTTTTTTTTTTTTTTTTTTTTCTGGGTGGTCTTTGTTTTCATCATTGACAATAGCAGCAGTACTTTTGCATAGGATGTTGAAAGAATTAAATAATGCATATGAAATGCTTAGCACAGTGCCAGAAACAGGGAAGGGCTTCTCTCAGTATTATTCATGAGCCTGGCATAAAGTAGTGTCTCAACAAATGTTTACTGAATGCATGAAGATAGTCTTTTTCTTCTTCTTTTTTTTTTTTGAGACAGAGTTTTGCTCTTGTCTCCCAGACTGGAGTGGAATGCCATGATCTCAGCTCACTGCAACCTCTGCCTCCTGGGTTCAAGTGTTTCTTCTGCCTCAGCCTCCCCAGCAGCTAGGATTACAGGTGCACATCACCACACCCAGCTAATTTTTGTATTTCTAGTAGAGACAGGGTTTCACCATGTTGACCAGGCTGGTCTCAAACTCCTGACCTCAGGTGATCCGCCTGCTTCGGCCTCCCAAAGTGCTGGGATTACAGGCGTGAGTCGCTGTGCCCGGCCTTTTTTTTTTTTTTCTTTTTTGAGATAGGGTCTTGCTGTGTCACCCAGACTAAAGTGCATAGTGTAACCATGGCTCATTGCATTCTTGACCTCCCGTGCTTAAGCAATCCTCCCACCTCAGCCTCTGGAACTACAGGCACATACCAGCACACCTCCCTAAATTTTTAATTAATTAATTTACTTTTTGTAGAGATTGAATCTCGCAATGTTGTTGAGGTTTATCTCAAATTCCTGAGCTCAAGCAATAGTCCAGCCTCAGCTTCCCAAAGTGCTGAGATTACAGGAGAGAGCCACTGTGCGTGGATAATGAAGGTAGTCTTTTATGCATTTCACATCTATTATCTCATTCGAATCTCCTCCAAAAATTAATAAAACAGGCTATATAGATAAGAAAATGGAGGCTCAGAGGCCAAAGTGGCTGGCCCATAATTGTACATGTAGCTAGAGTTGATCCATAACTCAAGGGTGTACCCCAAGCTCCAGGCGAAAGGTGCTCTCCTTCACAGAGCACTATGACTTCAGGTGGGGACACTTATGGAAGCAAGAACACGGTGCTCACACAGTACTTCCACACTTTGCCTTCCTTCCATCCCTTCCCTTCCTTTGCTTTTCCTCTCATTTGTCAAAATCTCCCTTATCTACCCTCCCCAGTCCCACTTTCCCTCTGAAATCAGTTTCCCTATGGGGAAAATGGGGGACTGGACAGATAATTTCCAAATGCATCATCACCCTCTTTGACAGGACATAAGTTCTTGAGGTGTGGGTGGCTGATTGATACCCAGGTGCCTTTCCTGGAAGCAGACCAAGTAGGGGACCTGGGAACACAAAAGACCCTGATTCCTCAAATGTGATGCTAGAAGGTGCACTGGGCTGAGGAAAAAGAAAGGAGACTGAGGGCAAGAAAGGAAAGTTAAGCAGCAGGAGGTGCAGGAGTTAAGAGCAAGGGCTTTAGACCAGATAACACAGATTCAAAACCCAGCCCTGCCACTTATTTGCTATGTGATCTTGAATAAGTCACTAAACCTCTCTGTGCCTTAAGGTTTTCATTGGTAAAATGTAATGATGATGATGATAACAGTACCCAGCTCATAAGCCTAGTGTGGAGGTAAAAGGAGGTCATACAGGTAAAGGACAGAATAGTATTTGGCACTCAACTGACATCTATTTTTATTATTTCAGGTTTGCTTATGGCAGGGCCTTCCTCTCAATGAAGCAATTCACCCCTTTTATCTGCAAAAAGAAAATACTGCTGGCTAACATGGTGAAACCCCGTCTCTACTAAAAATACAAAAAATTAGCCGGGTGTGGTGGCGGATGCCTGTAGTCCCAGCTACTTGGGAGGCTGAGGCAGGAGAATGGCATGAACCTGGGAGGTGGAGCTTGCAGTGAGCCGAGATCTTGCCACTGCACTCCAGCCTGGGCGACAGAGCGAGACCCCAACACAAAAAAAAAAAAAAAAAAAAAAAGAAAAGAAAAGAAAAAAAAGACTGCCAGGCATGGCCACATATTCAAGCCCTCTAGGATCCAACCCTTGCCCGTCTCTCCAGCTTCTATCTCGTCACCTTATAAAGCCCCCTGTCTACTTCCCCAAGCCCTCAAACCTGGCTCTCATTCTCTCTGGAGCTCAAGCCAGTTCCCCGATGTTAGTTCCTGTCTCCCTTCAGGCCTCAACTTCTCAGACAGGCCTTGCCTGACTCCCATGGCACCTTGAGACATTCAGCAGGCTAAATGGCATCTTTCTGCATGAAAATGTAAACTTCAGGACCAAGAGCCTGCAAGGTGTGGTAACATATGCAATAGTTTGGGGCTGAGTTGGTTTTTGCGTGTTTCTTCTTAAGGAATACACACTGACATGCTTGTACACGCATAAGGCATGTATGAAGGATGCGCAAGAACTGGAAGCACAAGCTGCACTGGAAATCACCTGCTTTTCACTGTAAGTCCTGGGTGCCATTTAAATTACGTCATGGAGAATTAGTACTTAATCAAAACAAATTCACAAGTATACATTTTTAAAAATTAAATTTGAAAGGCCGGGCTTGGTGGCTCATGCCTGCAATCTCAGCACTTTGGGAGGCTGAGTGGGGCGGATCAACTGAGGTCAGGAGCTCGAGACCAGCCTGGCCAACATGGTGAAACCCTGTCTCTACTAAAAATACAAAACTTAGCTGGGTGTGGTGGCGTGCACCTGTAATCCCATCTACTTGAGAAGTTGAGGCAGGAGATTGCTTGAACCCAGGAGAGGGAGTTTGCAGTGAGCCAAGATCACACCACTGCACTCCAGCCTGGGTGACAAGAGCGATACTCTGTCTCAAAAAAAAGTTAAATTTGGAAACTATGATCCTTCAAACAGGGTAACAGTGAAATGAATTTTTAAAAATTGGTCAATAAAGAACAGAACAAAGAGCCCAGAAAAAGATGCAGCAGGAGTTGCTGGAAGGCTGTTGTTCCTGGCTTCCTGACAACTAGCATTGCTCAGGGGATGATGCTTCTCTACCTAACCAGCAGCCGTCACAGAACACACCAGTACACACACGCCCAGGCACAAAACGGCCTCATAATTCCCAACCACAACACTAGAACCTTAAGAAGACAAAGCAGTGTTGATATGGTTTCGGTCTGTGTGGGTGACAGTGAACAGATTTTGGTGAGTGAGTGGGTGACAGTGAACAGGTTCCCACTGTGGTGAGTG
>NC_045454.1:28616332-28633103 GCF_002776525.5 Piliocolobus tephrosceles | reverse complement strand
CAGTGAACAGGTTCCCACTGTGGTGAGTGAGTGGGTGACAGTGAACAAGTTCCCACTGTGGTGAGTGACTGACAGTGAACAGGTTCTCACTATGGTGAATGAGTAGGTGACAGTGAACAGGTTTCTACTGTGGTGAGTGAGTGGGTGACAGTGAACAGGTTCCCCACTGTGGTGAGTGGGTGACAGCGAACATGTTCCCACTGTGAGAAGTGAGTGGGTGACAGTGAACAGGTTCCCACTGTGGTGAATGGCTAAGTCCTGCTGGGAACCTGCTATATGAGGCCGTTTCTGCATTGCTATAAAGCAATACCTGAGGCTGGGTCATTTATAAGGCAAGAGGTTTATTTGGCTCACAGTTGTGCAGTCTGTGCTGAAAGCATGGTGCCAGCATCTGCTTCTGGAGAGGACTTAGGAAGCATCCACTAATGGTGGAACGCAAAAGGGGAGCAGGTGTCCCACCTGATGGGAGTGGAAACAAGAGGGTGGGGAGGTGTCACACACTTTTAAACAACCAGATCTCATGAACACTCACTCGTTATTGCAAGGAGAGCACCAAGGGGATGGTGCAAAACCATTCATGAGAAATCCATCCCCACGATCCAATCACCTCCCACCAAGCCCCATCCCCAACACTGGGGGTTACATTTCAACATGAGATCTGGGGGAACAAATATTCAAACTACTGAACACTTAAGAACTCCACAGAACACACTTCAGAATTATACTGACAAGGTACCAAGGGCCAAGGAATCTGGATTCAATCCCTCACATTATGTCTGGGGGCTATCACCACCCATTCCCATCCTATACTGACAAGGATTACTCTCTTAACCTCTCAGCCTTTTAGGGCTGAGCCCCATGGGCCACAGGCCATGAGCATTAATGGCAGAGAAAGTGCTCAGACAGACACACAAGTGTTCAAGATAGGAAGGCATCAGTATGCATGGAAACTGCTGGTGGCCTCTGGTGTGGGTCAAGGGGATATGGGTGGGGCACTGGTAGTGTCTGCTGCATCTGATAAAATTCAAGCTCCTGAGGATGGGCCTGCACTGCTCCAGCATCCAGCACAAACGCAGTTACTTAGACCTGGGTGGATGTTTGGATGAATGGATGGATGGATGGATGGATGCAGGCGGTTGGATGGATGGATGGACAGTTGAATGGATGGATGGATGGACAAATAAGCAAAAGAATGTAGTAGAAAATAGGATGAACAGCAGGTGCCTGGGAGAGAAGGAATCTGAAAATGGAGCTTGAGCTCCAGGCACACTAAACTAATTGTCTTTATAATTTTGAGACAATTTTGCTAAAAAGTGGCCCCTGCTGATCCCTCACACACACCTTCAAAGGTGATGGGGACTCCAAACCATGCCACAAGCTTCACTCACTGTTGGCCTCTGTCCACTCACTTTAAGCCCATATTTTGGTTAGAAACTTTCTGTGGCAATGCTTGCATAAATCATATTAAATATATTCTTTGCTCAATGGTATTGTGCACCAGGGTAGCCAGCTGTGCCAAGACAGCTGCTAAATTGGAATGCTCTTAAATCAGCTGCAGATGCCTAAATGTTTATAGCTCTCAAGTTCCCCCAGCCATGCCTCCTCCTTCTCCTCCCACCAGCCTGATTTTTATGATGCTTTTTACAGCCAGCTGCAGGGTAAGTGATGTTTGAAACTTGGCACAGGGACAGAGGGCAGCGGTGCACATGTGGGGTCAACCACACCCCCAACCAGCCCCAGCCTGTGAAGGAAGACAGGGAAATGAGGGAAAGGATTCTTTCTCGGAGCAGAGTCATGGAGAGTCACAGCAGAACAGGCGCCAGGGGACATCCAGGCCTAGAACTCTCCAGCTTTTTCTCACTCAAGGCCCTGAGCTCAAACACAACCTTAAGCAGAAAACATAAACAAATGCACCAAGAGGGTGGAATGAAAAGTAATTTTGTTTATTTTCAAAAAAAGCTGCCAGCAGCTTCTCAGGCTGGGTGGAAGAATGTCACGTTGGAGAAGGTCTTTCTGAAAAGCATCATGTGAGCCGCCCCCTCTGGCATGCAGTGGAAGGTGGGATGGGACATTTGGTGGCATCACGCCCCCGGAGTGGAAGGGGAGGAGTGGGGTGGGAGGACACATTTGCAAAGGAGCCAAGGAAGCTCCAGGGAGGAAGCATCAAGACCAACTCTTTCTTCTGGAGCTCTGACGTGATGAGAACCTCTGGGGGATTTGGATGGCCCTCACTGAGGCTTAGGGCCCCAGAAGAGAATCGCAAATGAGCTGAGTCCAGACTAGCAGTGGGGTGGGAGGATCAGTTCTAGGACATCAGGAAAAGAAGGCCACCCGGGCCCAGTGTTTTCTCCCTGGGAGGAGGAAGCATGGCAGTGACTGACAGGAGACTCCTGCTGCTTCCTTGGACTCTAAACGATGCTGAGTTAGGGCATCAGGAAGCACTGGGCTTCCCTGCCAGACTAGACAGGTAAATGCTCAGAAATGGACAGGAAATAACTGTATCTGCACCTCAGGCTGATGGGTTATGCTAAACAGATGCAAGAGACCAGGTGGGGTGGCTCATGCCTGCAATCCCAGCACTTTGGGAGGTTGAGGTGGGAGGATCGCTTGAGGTCACGAGCTTAAGAGCAGCCGGGGCAACATAGCAAGACCCCATGTCTACGACATTTTTTTAAAAGGAGATGGGTGTGATGGCAGGCATCTGTAGTCCCAGCTATTCAGGAGACTAAGGTTGGACGATTGCTCGAACCCAAGGCTGAGACTGCAGTGAAGTGTAATCGTGCCCCACAGCACCCCAGCCTGGGTAACAAAGAGAGACCCTAGCTCTAAAAACAAATAGCAAACAAGCAAACTAAAAAACCAAAACCAAACAGAGGCGAGGCTAAGTGTAGAAGAAACAGACTTTGCCAGGTTAGCTTTAAGTTGGAATCCTGAGTCTAATGGCAGAGGTTGCACCCTGGCACTGGTCACGTCACTGTGAGACGCCCAGAAAGTACAGATACTTGGGAGAAAATAGGTTTTACTACTGGAGACCCTCCCCATGCACACGGTGGAATGCTTAAGGGTTCCAGTTCTTCCCCTTTCCTGTGTCCACATTTTTGAACCAAATTTGCCTGGGTGCAGAAGGAAATACCCTGACACAGGATGCAGTAACATGACTTGTTCTGGCCAATAAGACACTGGCAAGCATAGCCCACATGGTACACCTGCATGGTGGAGCTTCTCAACCTGTGCCTCTACCATCACCTGGGAAGGCAGAGACTTAGAGAAGAGCTGCCCGGCCCAGAGCTCAGTGCCAGCCACATGAACTGCAGAAACCAGTGGCTGGGGTTTTGAGCCACTGGCTTTTGGGCTGCTTTGCTGTGTAGCATTTTTGTGGCAATAGCTGTCACAAAAATTCAAGAAGAAATGGGCAGACCAGTAAGCACTCCAGGAAGCACTGTCGCCTCTCTCGGCTGAAACAATGGGCTGTCCTGGAGCAGCTGGCAGCCCTCTTCCGAGGGCAGAACCATTAGGACGGTGTCTCCCAGGCCCTGCCCTTAGCCCCACTCCTTCTCATCTCTGCCCCCCTCTTCCCCCACCCCAGCCCCAGAATCCCTGTGGGCCACACCATCTGTGCACCCTCTTCTGGACACTGACTTGTCCCCAAGGCCCCTGTTATTCCAGAGACGAGGCTGGGATTGCAGCTGCTTCCTCAGGATATTCCAGCAGAAGACAATGGAAAAAACCCAGCTTAATTCTCTAGGATATGGGTGTTATTAATGTTCTCCTGAAAGCAGAACTGAGCTGCAGACTTGGGTATGCGTGGTTTCTTTAGAATTTGATCCCTGGAAGCTGGAATAAGAAAGTGGAGAGGGTGAGGAAAGAAAAGGAGAGAAGCTACAGTGGGTCTGCTGGGATCGTTGCCACTGTGGGAAACTGAGGCTCCATTCTGCTAGGGACTGTCTGGGGAGCTGTAGAGAAAATATCTCAGACTCATCCCTCTAAAACACGGGAGGCCGGGGCATTTACCCACAGGTCCTATCCCCATGTAGAGCTGCTGTCCCTGGTATCTTAATTCCCTCCCCCCAACCACAGCCATTCCCACCCTGCACTGCCCTCCCGAGGGCTGAGTAAGTACACAGTTTGGAGAAAGCCTTGAGAACCGCTGAGAGCCTGGATGACCTGAGGTGAGAAGCTTGCAGCCTGCAAATGAAGGCAAAGACAGGGCAGGAGACAGCACGGGCACCAACTAGGTCTGCTACACTGAGGCACCATGAGCCAAATACGTTAGCTTTGCACTGTGATTTGCTAGACCCTCAGAGCAAACCTAAGAGGAGGCGGGGATCATGAACCCTGTCTTACAGGTAAGGAAACAGGCTCCAAGCAGTGAGTGACTTCACCAAAGCCAGCTAGCAAGTGATGATTTTTGTCCCCAAAACTCTGGCAGACAGATTCTGAATCCATTGTTCTTACCCTGGTCTCAGGGCTTTCCCATTAACTAATTAATTTACTCAACAAATATTAATTATGATGTAGACACTGTGGTAGGTGATAGGGAGGGTTGCCGAGTACAGTTGTACAATTTGTGCACTGTGAAAAAACACCATATCTAGGTCACACCACAACAGCATAGGATACTGTATTTATTATGCTAATTTTCTAGCAGATGGTAATAATTTGCCTTGTTCTAAAAAAGTAATAAAACAATGTTCCAGTAGATACATCAAGTGTCCTGAGGAAGGGCCCCTGTCCACTTTGCAGAAAGGTACCATCTGGGCTCCTGGCAGTCCTGTGATCAGGGGAGTAAAGTATATAAGTGAACCAGACACAGTTCCTGCTCTCATCAAAACTGTGGATTAGCCAGAGAGCCCCATGTCCAACTAAACATGCCACAATTTGTATTTATGAACGTATTTATATATACTGTGAATGAAAATAACCTCGTAACAGTTTTTGCTCAGAAAGCCTTTCCCGGCCTATCTCCCTGGATGAAAGAAGAATGAGAAGAAACTACTCAGGCAAAAAGTGAGAGACAGTGTTTCAGGCAGAGGGAACAGCAGGGATTCAGGTGGGAGGGAGCTAGGCATGCCTAGGGAGCTTTTGGAAGGAGCCAGGAAAGAAGTGAGTTCAAGCTGGGGTGAGGGAGAGGCCGACAGGGCAGGATACTCAGGGCCCTTAGAACAAGGTATGTGACTGAGGGCATGGGAAATACAGGAGGGTTAGAAGCAGCCTCATGGCACTAGCATCTGCATCATCATTTTTTTTTGACAGGGTCTCATTCTGTCACCCAGATTGGAGTGCAGTGGCACGATCTCGGCTCACTGCAACCTCTGCCTCCCAGGCTCAAGTGATTCTCCTGCCTCAGCTTCCCGAGTAGCTGGGACTACAGGCAGGTGTCAACACACCCAGCTAATTTTTGTATTTTTAGTAGAGACGGGGTTTCACCAGGTTGGTCAGGCTGGTGTTGAACTCCTGACCTCAAATGATCCAAAGTGCTGGGATTACAAGCATCAGCCACCACGCCTGGCCATGCACCAGCTTTTTTTTAAAGCAGCCTGACCTGCTAATTTGCAGGATTGGAGGGAAGCTGAAACAAGGTAAATTATCAAATAGAAGAGCTTTTTTTTTTTTTTTTTCCTGGGGAAGAAAAGGCCCTGTCCTTGAGTTCCATCCATTCCACCAGTTCTGTGGAGTCAGCAGCACTGGGCAAAGTAGCAAGCGTGACAGGTGAACAGTCAGTCTGGGAGAAAACTGGAGGGAAAGCAGCTGTGATGTTGATTATTGTGTATGGGAGAAGAGATAGAGAAAGCTAACTAGGTGATGGGAGATCTCACCAACTGCAATTTCAGCTGTCCACAGCACCCTGAAGGCTGCAATACCACTGAATGATGCCGAGAAACTGAAGAAAGGAGACCACAGGGGGTTCACACCCTCAGGTGATGAATCCACTCCTAGCCCTGTATTTTTTTGTTTTATAACTGCTATTCAGAGTAGAGTCTGGAAAACTCCATTAGCAATACTGAGATGCACCGCACACCTGAATAAGACCTGGAGCAGGCACAGAGCAAGAGCTGAGTTGTTAGTGCCCAGCTCCCCTCACCTCACCGGGTCTCAGAAGAACTCTGGGAGGTGCCGATTCTCTACCAATGACGGAACTGAGGCGTGGGGGTAGGGTCATTTTCTAGGATGACACAGCCAGTGAGTGTTCCAGTTGGGATCTGTGTCAGTCCAGCAGGTAAGCTCTTGGGTAAACACTATATGACCCCAGCCCCTCGCCCACCCCAGGCCCACACCTTAGTCTTCTCCGATTTCCAGCTTAAGTCATTCCTATTGTCTCCTACTGGAGCTTTTTCATCTCATCGCAGGTACATAAAATCGCCTTCCCTCTTCTGTCACAATTTGCCCTCCCCCCCTGGATTCAAAGGTCTCCTCCAGGAAACCTTCCCTGATCCTGTGTGATGGGGCTGTCAGCTCCACATGTGACTGTGCGTACATGCATGTGCATCTGAAATAACGCGCCCCTTTTTCACGAACTGAGACTCAAGGAAGTCAAATGCAAAACACGTGGCCAGGCACGGTGGCTCACGCATGTGATCCCAGCACTTTGGGAGGCTGAGGGGGGCACATCATTTGAGGCCAGGAGTTCTAGACTAGATTGGCCAACATGGCAAAATCCCTCTCTACTAAAAACACAAAAAATTGCTGGGTCATGGTCGTGCGCACCTGTAGCCCTAGCTATTTGGGTGGCTGAGGCACAAAAATCACTTGAACCCGGGAGGCAGAGGTTGCAGTAAACTGAGATCCTGCCACTGCACTCCAGCCTGGGCAATAGAGCAAGACAGTGACTCCAACAAAACAAAACAAAATAAAACAAAAAAAAACAAGTAATAATCCACAAAGAAACACCCATGAAATTAAAAACACAATGCAATTCTCATTGAGATGGAGTGTTTCTAAGACAGTAGGATCTCATGTCTTGAGGGAAAAAAAAAAAGACTCAGGACCCCCATGCACTCTGCCATAAGAAAAAAATTAAGATGAAAGCTGAGACAGGCAAGAAGTTGCCCCTGCATTTGTTCCTGAGCAGAGCTACATAAAAAAGGTTAAAGATCGGCTTTTCTTATGTAAACTGCTGATTTACTGAGCTAGAGAGGACTCGTGATTGACTGCTCCCCCTACTACTCCTCCTTTTCCCTTGCCACATGTGGATTCAGTAATGTGACCATGCTCTTCCTCTTTCCTCTCCACCCTGCTGTTCCCCTTTAAATAGTGAAGCCCTCAGGGTTATCTTTGGAGAAGGCACAGATCACAGACTGTTTTTGGGATTCTGTATTCCTTTCTTCCAGGCATGTCCTTAACCTTGGAAAATAAACTTCTAAGTTGATTGAGAACTGCCTCAGATACTTTTCAGTTTGTCTGCCCTCTACTCTCCCATTCTATAGACATTTGAGAAATCAATCCCAGTGAAATAAATATAGGCCACTGTAATTGTGGCAGTTCATTAGGAGCAGAGAATTTCTTTAAGGCTTCGAGGCCAAATACCTGCTGATATAGTTGATAGCAAATACTAATAACTGCATGCAGAGAACAGCAGTGACAGACCAGGCAACTGCGATATACATGAAAGCATATTCCTCATGAATACTTAAGGCCTTCTTCTAGGAAGAATTAGGCACATGGTTGCCTGACTGGGTAAACAGGCGATCAGCATTTGCGGCAGATCCAATGTAAAAATATGGCAGCTGATATCAGCATTGAGGCCACATGCCAGAAAACAGTATGGGGGAAGTCTTCCTGGTAAAAAGGTACTCCAAAGATCAGAACAGTCCCCTCAGTGACAGCCCTGAGAAGTCATTTTGATGTTTGTCCATAACGGAGTGGGGGAATGTCAACCAAATGGCCTGAAATTAATGGCAAACAGGCATAAAGGAGGCAGCTTCCAGACCTGGCAGGAGCCAGGAGGCCCAGGTCTGAGTCCTGCTTCTGCCAAAACCCTTTTCATCTCCTGCCCTCCTTCTAAGGCCATTGCCACCTCTGATGTTCCATAATTCATGCATGGAGGAAATGCACACTCCTCTTGAGTAATGCCAATGCGGCTTCTGGCTGAGAGTGGGCCGTGCACCAGGTGTTGTGCTGAGAGCTTCACAGTAGAGCACACTGCTTTGACCTCGGGCTCCAGCTCAGTGTGGAAGATGCGGTTCCACTATCTTATTTGATCTTCACATCAAGAAACAAGTCTATTATCCAAATTAACATTCGAGAGGCTTATAGTAAAACAGAATGGCATAAACTCTGCAAGGATAAAGAGCCATTTCCTTGCTCTCTCGGAGCAATTCAATGGGCCTCACAGGGGAAGGGGCCACCAGCTACTTACTGACTTTGCTTGGTTCAGCACCATGTGCACAGTTATTGCCCTACAGCTCTGCACAAACAAAGCCTGTATGCTCTACTGGGTGGTGACTGAAGGGATTTTTCGAGGCCTGATTTAGCAACAGGCATTATACCACCAGGCCTGGCATTTCATTTCAGGTCAGAGTCTGCAAACACCTTCAGGGGCAGCTAAGGCATGACTGGCTAATCCACCTGGAAGGACACAGCCTGACTGCCTCACCTTTTCTAAACAGGCCAACAGTGGTGTGCATGAGGACACTACTCCCCCAAAGCTGCACCCTTACACACACCCACACACACTCATACACACACGCACACACCCACACACACTCATACACACACGCACACACAAGTTCATATGGTACATACCTTCCTTGAGATAAAATGTTCTTCACAAATCACTACTACCTCCTACCATCAATGAACTTGAGTCCTTACAACTAGGAGGAATGGAACCCTGGCCCACTGGGAAAGGTAGAAACTGAATATTAGAGCAGCACATAATTTGGAATAATCTTATGACTCATTAAACCTTCAAAACTTAAAGAGATGTTTATTTTACACTCGACCTAAAATTCAGCAGTTAGCACACCTTCCAGCCCCTTCTTCGTGGGCAGGACAGCAGTCGGCTCTAGCCTCTGTGTGAACTAAATCTGTCTTCAGTCACAACAGACCTAAGCTTAATAGTTCCATCTGGTCTTTGTAGAAAGCGGCCTGCACCACACAAAAAGACAGGGAAGTTTCTCTGGGAAGGCGTTGGGATGTGAGGGTTAGGGGACCTCTGGGGCTGGCACCAGCCCTCAGGTGGCCTTGATCTGGAGGAGACAGCACTGTCTCAGGGCTTATAGGGGCACCACGTGGGCTCTCGATCGTGCCATCCCTCACATGAGTTCCATTCTGTTCCACTAGAAGCGTCTCTAGATGGCCAGCTCTCCAGTAGCTATCTTGACTTTCCCCTCTCCCCAGCTCCTAGACTGGTAGCCCACTGGAGGATTAGCTTGTGTTTCTAGCTGGTGTCAGGAAGCTATCTGGGTCACCCTTGGGGGGAAGTGATTGCAGGGTGGTGCAGAATATTCCTGGGGGCGGTTGTTGCAAGGGTACTGCCTGAGGAAGCATCTCTGCTCCTTTGCAGACTACCTTAGGTGCTGCCGGGCACCACCCTAGAGGAGAGAAGCATTATAGTTTCATCAGAAGTTGTTGTTTCCGGTGACGATGGTTGCCCTTTATCCCACATCAGTCCTGTGTCTGGAAGGCTTGGACCCATTGCAGGAAACATGCTGTCCCGTATATGGAGGGTGTGGAATGCCCAAGAGGCTTTGGGAGTGGTCCACAGTGGACCTGGGACTGGAGAGTGAGCGGGGAACAAGGCTCTGAGGTAACTGAAGCCCAGACCTCTAGGCAGAGAGGCTGCTCAGGGAAACGACTGTGGAAGTGATGAGACCCGTCACTATCTCATGTTCTCAGCCTCCATCACCGCTGCCACTCCTGTCCCCAGCTCCAGACTGGTTCTCTGTTTCCAACCCTCGGCTCCCTCTATAACCTCCTGACTGTTAACTTATGCCTCAGTTCTCTCTAAAACTCAGAGTACTCTCCCTAAAACATCTTTCCCTTTAGCACTGCCAGGCTGGAAACTTCAGGGGCTCTTCACTGATGCCCAGATGAACTCTACATGCCTTGGTCCTCCGCAGTCCGGGCGCACTCTGCTCCCACAACCCTGCCCCTTCCTATGCACAACTTATCACAGCCCAGCTCTGGGCCCACTAACTCCATGAAGCCTTCCTGGCCTGACCACTCCAGCCTACACCACTTCGCCTTCCCCAGGGCCTGTCTGCTGCACCCTTCCCTTGTTTCTGCCTCTTGATAACACTCTTGGGAACATGTCATTATCACATTTCTTTGATTCTAAGACACATCTTTTTACACATCAACCTCTCCGAAATGGGGATGTAGCAGTGAAAAGGAGGCCCACCATGACTAGCTGCATGTATTCCAAGCTCACTATGGGATAAATTTTGTTTCTTGTTTAAAGCAAGGATAACCACAGCAGGGTCAGTGATGTCTCCTGGCCTGAAGCAGCTTTAGGCTGCAACTCTCCTAAACAGCTCTGAGGGGGACCCTGCACAGGCCACCAGCCCCTCAAAGGGACAGCAGCAAGACATTGATGTCTCTCCTCTTCTCACTCTCTATTGTTTCTGGAGACAAAAGCCCTTGAAATATTTATTGGAGTAAAAAAATGTCATTTAATTCCTTGAGTCTAAGGAAGAGAGGATGGAGACCTGTCCCCAGGGGTTGTCTCTGAGCTTCCCCCCAGGACAACATGCCAAGGCTGCCTCAGATATATTCTCTTAACAGTGGAAAATGTCTCTGCCTGATGCTAGAGTGATTGCTAATGGAAGAGGCCTAACCTGCTTCCTGTCACCACCAAAAGGTTCGCGATTTTGACAGCTCAGCCCTGGGGAGGAGCTGGATTCGGGCCGGGTCACCAGTCCCTCACATGCTAGATGTGCTCAGATGTGCCCTTGGCGATTAGTGTCACAGCAGGCAGAGGCGTGAGTGTCTCCAGGAAAGGGCCCTTCCCCCTGCATGTATCAGGAGAAGTAGGACTGGACGCCAGATACAGCAAAACAAGCCAAGAAGCCAGGCCTGGGAGCACCACAGTCAGCAGACGCCGGCTCTTCCCGCTGGAGAGATCGGCAGTTTTGGACCTTAACTTCAGCTGAGCGAGGCTTAGGGGAGCAGGCTGGCCCTGGGTCATGCAGGGGCAGGGCCACCAGCCCTTTACGCTGTGGGGTTAGGAAAGCCCAATATTGGAAACAGGGCCCAGAGGAGACAGCATCCAGGGGCTATTCATGGAGACCACAAATCTGGCCCTTCTGGGAAGAACAGAACCCACGCACCCAGGAGCCCTACAGCTAATTCCAATACCAAGCAAATAGAAACCAGCATCATTAGAGAGGGCCAAAGGGTGAGGAAACAGCCACTTTCACTTGAGATAGTCAGGAAGGCTTCAAGGAGGATTTTCAGCGCACAGAGTACAGGATGAAAAGAGTGAGTTTTCCAGGAGGAGCACGTGGCAAGAGCCAGGGCCCCATGACACGATGTCCCCAGCCCTGTGATATTATGTCCCCAGAGGTGCCTAGCAGCCTCTGGAGAAATATCTGCAGGTGCATCAGGCCCTTGGGGAGGCAGCAGAGTTTTCAAAGGCCTCTGCTGGAATGCTTCCCAAGACACCCATCAGTCTTCCAGAAAGTTCTCCCTCATGTCTATCAGCAAAAATCTTACACTTTGTCCTCATAGGTTCTCAGGGACCTGAGGCCACTTTCTAGAATAAAAACTGAATAGATGCAAAACACAGTGGTGTATTTATTTTATTTTCACCTTTTACAAGTATTTTCAAATACATGTAAGTTTCAGAGTATAACGAATCCCTTCGTACCCATTACTCAACGTCAATAATTATCAACATTTTGACAGTCCTGTTTCATGTTATTCCCACCTTCACAGCCTTGAGGTATATTTAAAATTCAGCAAATAAAGACAGTTTTAAGACCAAAAAAAGAACAAAAAATATCTATATAGCTGATGCTTACATGCTAGTTACAGAATTTGTAAAAATGTGTATGCATTCATGGTGTGCCTGAGGCAGTGCACGCCGAGAATGGAACGTCAATCTGAGCTGCTGGGTAAACATCTTCTTCCTCTCCATCAGAGCATCCATGCAACTGCAGCAGAGAGATGTGCACCATCTGAGTGTGGACCCCTGCAGGGATGTGACCCTCACAGCTCGGATAGACCCTGCCCCAGCCAGCCCCCAAGTGCAGCCAGGACTACAGCCGGGGTGGGAGGACGGGGGCTGAAAGGGAAGTGGCAGTGCTTGTGACATGAGAACCCTCCTGGGCTGTCACTGAAAAAGTCTCCTTCCAGCTCTCCCCACCCCTGCCAGCTCACTTGCATGGTACAGAGCTTAGCTATTAGAGTCGACACACCAATCAAGCCTTTCATGCAGCGGCCTGCGGACACTGGCATGGCAACAGAAGGAAAAACCGTGACTGTCTCATTTGATTTGTCTTCCTTCTGTTTTGAAGGGAAAAAGAAAATGCTCCCTGGCAGTGATTATTACTGCCTTGGTGAAATATCATCATTAATCTTAAGATCTGAACAACCCCTCTAGGTGGGCATTTTTAATGTTTTCTGTCTTCCCACAAGCAATTAGAGGTTTCAGCTAAGATAGTTAATTCCCTACTTATTATTTTTACTCAGACACTTTTAATGGAATCATACAGACCCCATATTGTCTATTTAGAGCATTTAAAATGGTATCATGAGATTATAAAACAAATGTGTGATGAAATGTGTGTGAAAATCAGAGCAGGGTGAGGCCTCAGAGTGGCGTGTGTATAGACAGTGCCAGCTTAGATGTGCATTTCCAAGGGGTCATTGCCACCTAGCCCTTCCTGGAAGCACTCAATGCAAAAGAAAACCAACCCCCAAAATGTAGGGGGTTAGTGGTCCTGAGGACCTGGATCCAGGGAGAACAATGGCTTCCGTCTCATTACATCCTGGCCCTTCCCACACATCCCAAGCAAACCAAAAAGTTACCAAGAAAGGTCTCAGTCAATTCAAAAGTTTATTTTGCCCTGGGTTGAGGTTGATGTTGAGGACGCACCTGGGAAGAAGAAACACAAGTTCCAGTAGGATTTGTGACCTGTGCTTTTTCAGGAGGATTCTGAGGACTTTAATATTTAAAGGGGAAAGAGCAATAGAAGAGAATGAGGGATAAAACAGAGGGGAAGGTAGGCAATGAGGCCAGTGGTTGTGTGCTTATGAGGCTTTGCTTAGTGCTCAGTGAATCTACATTTTACATGTGAATAAAGGGGGTAGAGAAACAGTCAATTATCCACATCTTACATAAGATAACGTAAGCATGTAGGCCATGGCTTACACATGTAATCCCAGAGCTTTGGGAAGCCAAGAAGGGAGAGTCTCCGGGGGGCAGAGGATCATTTGATGTCAGGAGTTTGAGACCAGCTGTGGCAACATAGTGAGACTCCAACCCTATTTATTTTTAAAAAATCATCAATAAATAAAAAATGTTTTAAATTTAAAAAATAATAGAAAGAGAAAGTAAGCATGTGAAATTACAGCTGTCTGCTTGGGAACATAAAAAAGAAGGCAGAATTGGTGACTTGGTTCCCAAGCTTAACTTGTCCTTTGGCACAGTGAGTTTGGGGTCCCCAAAATCTACTTCCTTTCACATCCACATACCCCTTCCTGAAGACCCAGACCCAGGCTCAGACACACCTGCTGGGACCCTAGTCGTGGAGTAAGAAGCACATGTGCCCCTGGACTCCTAGCTGGTCTGGCCCCACCCACCTCTCCACCCTCCTTTCCTGCTGCTCTTATCTCGCTTACTCTCTAGGTTTCCACTGCACTGGGCCCATCTCTCTCCCTTTCAACAGCCAAGCCCTCTCCCATGGAGGGGGAGCTCCAAGATCTTCCGGACATACACCCCTGTTTTGGGGCCAACTTCTTATCTTTCAGGACTTGGCTGAAATGCCGCCTCCTCAGACAGGCCGCCTGTCAGCTTTTGTCATTCTCTGCCCCACTCTGTGTTGCCTCCACAGCGTTCCCCATCATCCGTTTTCTCTGCTTTCACACGTTCTGTGTTCCACACGAAAATGGAGGCTGTGTAGAAAAGGGACCATGCTTATCTTACTTAGTCCTTGAACCCTAGCACCAGGCAACCACAGGGCCCAGTACACAGGAGACACAAGGTGAAAACATGGCAATGAAATGAACAAGCAAGGGGGGTGCCCAAGATGGCCGATTAGGAACAGCTCCAGCCTCCAGCTCCCAGCGTGAGCAACACAGAAGACGGGTGATTTTTGCATTTTCAACTGAGGTACTGGGTTCATCTCACTGGGGCGTGCTCGACAGTCGGTGCTAGTCAGTGGGTGCAGCCCAACCAGTGAGAGCTGAAGCAGGGCGAGGCATCGCCTCACTTGGGAAGCACAAGTGGGAAGGGAACTGCTTTTCCTAGCCAAGGGAAAGTGAGACACACAACACCTGGAAAATCAGGTAACTCCCACCATAATACTGTGCTTTACCAAGGGTCTTAGCAAATGGCACACCAGGAGATTATATCCCACGCCAGGACCTGAGGGTCCCATGACCGCAGAGCCACCCTCATTGCTAGCACAGCAGTCTGAGATCTAACTGGAAGGCGGCAGCCAGGCTGGGGGAGGGGTGCCCACCATTGCTGATGCTTAAGTAGGTAAACAAAGCCCCTGGGAAGCTCAAACTGGGTGGAGCCCACCACAGTTGAAGGAGAGGCCTGCCTGCCTCTGTAGACTCCTCCTCTGGGGACAGAGCATAGCTAAACAAAAAGTAGCAGAAACCTCTGCACATCTGCAGATGTAAATGTCTGTCTGACAGCTTTGAAGAGAGCAGTGGTTCTCCCAGCATGGAGGCTGAGATCTGAGAACAGACAGACTGCCTGCTCAAGTGGGCCCCTGACCCCTGAGTAGCCTAACTGGGAGACATCCCCCACTAGGTGCAGACTGACACATCACACCTCACACTGTTGGGTACGCCTCTGAGATGAAGCTTCCAGAGCAAGAATCAGACAGCAACACTTACTGTTCAGCAATATTCTACCTTCCGCAGCCTCCGCTGCTGATACCCAGGCAAACAGGGTCTAGAGTGGACCTCAAGAAAACTCCAACAGATCTGCAGCTGAGGGTCCTGACTGTTAGAAAGAAAACTAACAAACAGAAAGGACACCCACACCAAAACCCCATCAGTATGTCACCATCATCAAAGATCAAAGATAGATAAAACCACAAAGATGGGGAAAAAGCAGTGCAGAAAAGCTGGAAATTCAAAAAATCAGAGCACAAACCACTGCTCAGTGAAATAAAAGAGGACACAAACAAAGGGAAGAACATACTTCCATGCTCATGGATAGGAAGAATCAACATTGTGAAAATGGCCATACTGCCCAAGGTAATTTATAGATTCAGTGCCAGCCCCTTTAAGCTACCAATGACTTTCTTCACAGATTTGGAAAAAAACTGCTTTAAAGTTCATATTGAACCCAAGAAAGAGTCCACAGTGCCAAGACAATCCTACGCCAAAAGAACAAAGCTGGAGGCATCACGCTGCCTAACTTCAAACGATACTGCATGGCTACAGTAACCCCAACAGCATGGTACTGGTACCAAAACAGAGATATAGACCAATGGAACAGAACAGAGCCCTCAGAAATAATACCACACATCTACAGCCATCTGATCTTTGACAAACCTGACAAAAACAAGAAATGGGGAAAGGATTCCCTATTTAATAAATGGTGCTGGGAAAACTGGCTAGCCATATGTAGAAAGCTGAAACTGGACCCTTTCCTTAGTCCTTACACGAAAATTAATTCAAGATGGATTAGAGACTTAAATGTTAGACCTAAAACCATAAAAACCCTAGAAGAAAACCTAAGTAACACCATTCAGGACATAGGCATGGGCAAGGATTGCATTTCTAAAACACCAAAAACAACGGCAATGAAAGCCAAAATTGACAAATAGGATCTAATTAAACTAAAGAGCTTCTGCACAGCAAAAGAAACTACCATCAGAGTGAACAGGCAACCTACAGAATGGGAGAAAATTTTTGCAATCTACTCATCTGACAAAGGGCTAATATCCAGAACCTACAAGGAATTCAAACAAATTTACAAGAAAAAAACAACACCATCAAAAAGTGGGCAAAGGATATGAACAGACACTTCTTAAAAGATGATATTTATACAGCCAACAGACAGATGAAAAAATGCTCATCATCATTGGCCATCAGAGAAATGCAAATCAAAACCACAATGAGATATCATCTCACACCAGTTAGAATGGCAATCATTAAAAAGTCCGGAAACAACAGGTGCTGGAGAGGATGTGGAGAAACAGGAACACTTTTACACTGTTGGTGGGACTGTAAACTAGTGCAACCATTGTGGAAAACAGTGTGGAGTTCTAGATCCTTGAGGATAGTCATATAATCCTTTCGGTATATACCCAGTAATGGGATGGCTGGGTCAAATAGTATTTCTAGTTCTAGATCCTTGAGGAATACTATTTGACCCAGCCATCCCATTACTGGGTATATACCGAAAGGATTATAAATCATGCTGCTATAAAGACACATGCACACATTTTTTTATTGCCGCACTATTCACAATAGCAAAGACTTGGAATCAACCCAAATGTCCATCATCAGTGACAGACTGGATTAAGAAAATGTGGCACATATATGTTTGGACGAACGGAGGCAGGATGGTGCACTTCCGGGTTCTTCACCACCAACTCTTCCCATGTGTGCGAGAATGCAGCTGACGCCCGGGAAGGTGCAG